>NC_067238.1:17167500-17467500 GCF_019924925.1 Ctenopharyngodon idella | reverse complement strand
AAAAAAAATAAAAACATTATGATTCTATGTTGGCAAAGAATAATGTCAATAAAGACAGGTTTGGGGGATTATAAGTGTGACGAGCTTGTGAAGATATTGAATAAGAAACATAGAAGTTTAATTTCAGTAGCATATGGGTTACAATTAAGTTCAGTTATTTGAGGGGGCAATAAATCGAGTTCTCATATGCTACTGAACAAATAAGTGAATATGACATAAGAAATTTGTCACTGTAGGAACACCGGGATTTTGCAGGCCAGATAATACCACTTTTGAAATTTTTACAACTCTAATAACAAAAAAAGAAAAGAAAAAATTGCTGCTTTCTAGTAGATGGAGTCGAAAGCATGTGTTTATGTTCGTAAACAGTACAGTAAGTGAGACGGTTCTTCTCTTTTGCGGTTTTAGGCATTTTTATAATACTGGATTCCAACCACTCTGCACACTTTGAGAGCTGTGAAATTATGTGAATATGACAGCACAAAATCACGAACAGAATAATGGTCACACAAAGCAGAACAAGACAGACATCTTTACATCCCAGAGCCCTTTTAATTTATAATGACGGATTTATGCTTGAAGAGATAACTCATGGGAATATTATAGAGATTATTATACATGATTTTGTTCATCACAAGTACCCGTTATATACACAGCAACACATTGAAAAAAATTACAGCACAAAGACATCATATCAGTAAACACACAAATAACCATTAAAAGATGCATTTCTTGTAAAGTATTTGCAAAAATTAAAAGTGTACAAAAAAATAATCTCATTTATCTTCCTCTATAGATTAAAACAAAACTCTTCCATTAAATAACAGTTCACCAGAAAGTCCTGTTGGAAAAAATACATTCATTCAAACTGTGATGGATCATGAAACCACTGTGTTTCTGGACATGAAGCAGTAATACTGTAGTTCAGTATCTGATCTCTAAAAAGCATCATGGGTAAAGATGGCAGCTTGATTACTGTTAAACAGCCTTCAGGCCTGATAACAGAACTGTGCAAAGTATACACATGCTTTCATACAGATTAGGCATAGCAGGTTTTAGGTCCATATTAAAGGTTTCAGTTGGTGATGGATTCATGATCTAGTGTCAAAGCTGCTCAGATCCTGGAGAAAATATCAGCTGAGCCCTTTTTTGCTGCTCTTCTTTACTCAAAATATCTGCAGAAGTAAAAATACACAGTTTTTTTGTGGAATATGGTATGAATAGGGCACAATCGGGCATGAAACAATGCCATATTTACACTCATCACAACAAAAACATGTGATTTGTATGTAATCTGAAATCACTCTATTAGTGGAAAGTGTCTAACATCTGACCTGTCTGAATGTTAATCTGTAGGATGTTTTGGACACGACCTGCTGACCTCAAACCATTCATCAATACACCTGCAGGGGCAGAAGATCAGATGATTTACACAGACACAAATGACAGCAGGTATGAGTGTGTATATGCCTAAAGGGAGGAGGGTGTTGAGTTGGGGGGCTCTGGTCCAACCAGGTAAACTGAAACTGACCCCCCTGAAAGTCAATGTATAATTCACACACTGTGTGTTAGTTAACGTTCTCATACCCTTTATGGTAGACACAGAGACAGGGCAGTCGAGCGATGGTGTCCCCCTGAACCATGTCATCCAGACATATCGAACACTCACCAGAGTCCTGAGATAAAACATCATCTACAGAAAGATAAAACATCACACCATCACTATCAGCATCAGAGAATCTTAGAGCAGCAGGAGTCAGATGAGGGCGCTGTTCTACAACAAAACAAATGAGCATTAAAATAGACTGTGGAGGACAAAAACAAGCCAGTCCAGTATGAAATAAGTGAAATATGTTTTCATATCTGAGAGGTTTGCAGAAACAGGCCAATGATAGTGAAGGTTGTTCTCACCATTATAACAGAGTCTGTGTTTGGAAAAACACATGAGCAAATGAACATCTATTTCATCAGAGCAGACAAACTTTGAGCAGACGGGACAGTCGAATCCAGCTGAAACAAACAGAACAGACAAAATTCATTCTTAACTATTGTCATATTTGTGTCATTTATTTTCCATGCATTATGTAGGTCAGTTGAATGATAACAAAACCTACTTTTTATTTCCTCTCAGTGAACAGCAATCATAAGATTACATGGCTATAAAAAAGACATTTCATCTGTGAGTCTATTTACTGTAATGTGCATTACAAGGTTATCAATACAATATGAACAATATATCTGATATATAAAATCCACAGCACGTGTTCGAGCTGCACATGGCTGAATGACTGTATAGCAGGATTTGCCACCATGTGTGTTTTATTTCAATTCCAGTGAAGTTCATATGAAGTTGTGAAGCTCATTATTATTACCATGAAACCTCTGCACACATTCAGAGGGGTGTAACAGTGCTCTCATGTCACGATTCGATACTATCCCAATAAGCCAAAATAAAATTATGTTTGACGAATATGCTTGCACTCTGTCACTGATATTTAAAATAATGTAGGCCCTTTTTACTGGTAAAATCAGACATTCAGGACCCACAAACATTCCCAATTGCATTATATGTTATTTTCAACATTATATATAATGTAGTACTGTCACTGAAACTCAGTGTAAACTTTCATTTTTCTCATGCAATACCCTCGCTTTTAATGCAGGCATTCGTTGGATCTCTTATACAGACAAGCCGTGTGCGCAAAGACTCTCCTGGTGCTGAGTATCCTGTCTCTCCCTTTATTAATGTACTTACATAAGAATAAACCACCTAAAACACTTTTAATCATCATTATCATATTTATCCATTCCAACAAGCTGAAGGGAATCACTATAACATATTGTGTATAAATCTGTGCATGAAAAGCCCAATATACACATCAATGTAAAGATAGATATGCTTATAAATTATGCAACAGAATACAATACAGAAAGCATATTAATTATAATGCATTTCTGATGTGCATGCACAGTAGAAACTGAGAACTACACAAAAAGTAGTAAATTCAGTCCTTTTTGTAATGAGATTTGTAGCAGTCTTGATAGTTTAACTGTGTTGAACAGGTTTTCTGTTCTTTGCAAACACTCAAGACTCCGGCTTAAAAGTGAGAAATCATTTATGCATTGACCTGTAAATCACTAACTAGATAAGTAGGGCAAATGTTATTACTCAGAGACTAAACACTTGAGTGCTGGGTTACAACACACACACACACACACACACACACACACACACACCTTTTGGAGGACATTCATTGATATAATGCAATCCCTAGACCCTTACCCTAACCTTAAAGGGGTGGTTGATTATGATTTGACTTTTTTAACTTTAGTTAGTGTGTAATGTTGCTGTTTGAGCATCTGCAAACGCTCAAAGTTCAATGCAAAGGGAGATATTTTCTTTTAAAGAAATAACTTTTTAAGGACTACAACAAATGGCTGGTAGGGACTACAACGAACTTCTTCCCGGGTTGGTGACATCACTAACCCTAAAATTTACATAAACCCCGCCCCCGAGAACAAGCAACAAAGGGGGTGAGGCCATGTTGGGCTGCTTTAGAGAAGAGGAAGAGTTGTTGTAGTAGAGTGTTTTTGCCATGCCGTCATTTTCCGCCGGACTGCTTCACAAACGAGGGTCAATTCAATACTGGATTTGCACAAAAGATTAACATGACGACACATGCTAGTTGATGAGTTGAATCAACTCCACAACAACTACATAAATTTATCTATTAACCATACAGAAACATCCAGTTTCATTCTAAAAGTTGTAACTTCTTCCTGAGTCTCTCCATCAGTGTCGACTCCGGTTTGAACAATGTAAGGCTGAACACCGTTACTGACAATCCTCATTTTGGCTGCGTGAGATTCTCCAGCTTTGTTGTTGTTGAGCAACTGAAGCACAAGCTGTTAAAGCTCCGCCCTCTTCTGAAAAGAGGGCCGGGAGCAGAAGCTCATTTGCATTTAAAGGGACACACACAAAACGGCATGTTTTTGCTCACACCCAAATAGGGGCAAATTTGACAAGCTATAATAAATGATCTGTGGGGTATTTTGAGCTGAAACTTCACAGACACATTCTGGGGACACCAGAGACTGATATTACATCTTGTAAAAGGGGCATTATATGTCCCCTTTAAACATCACAACTAAGTGCCTAACCCTTAACCTAATTCTAACCTTAACCCTAAACCAGGTCTTAACCCTCAAATAGTAATTTAAAGCGGTGACAGAAAGTGAGGAGCAGCCAAAAGTTTTCTTACTCTGATTGAACTGGTCCTCACAAATATAATTGTACAAGTACACTGCAAAAAATGCTTTTCTTAGAGTTTTTGTCTTGTTTCCAGTCCAAATATCTAAAAATTCTTAAATCAAGAAGCATTTTCTAGACAAGTCTTGTTTTCAGAAAAAAATAAGTCAAAATTAAGTGAGTTTTTCCTTAAAACAAGCAAAATAATCTCCCAATGGGGTAAGCAAAATAATCTTATTTAAAACCAAAAACAAGATTATTTTGCTTACCCCATTAGGAGATTATTTTGCTTGTTTTAAGGAAAAACTCACTTAATTTTGATTTATTTGTTATGAAAACAAGACAACAATTTACTTGTCTAGAAAATGCTTCTTAATTTAAGAATTTTTAGATATTTGGACTGGAAACAAGACAAAAAAAATCTAAGTAAGAAAAGCATTTTTTGCAGTGTACACACACATACACACACACACTCGTTTATCAATCTCAGCCTGCACTGACAAAACAAAAAACAGGTCAGCTGTGTATTCACGGGAAGGCGCCTTCAGACACGCAGCAGCAGCTCAAGACTGATTACAGACACAAACACCCTCAACAGGAAGTCAATCCATAAGTCAGCTGTGTACATGTGTGTTATGTGTTTGTAGCCTAGTGGAATCAAGGTCTGTAGGAGAACTTTATGGTGATGTGTGGGGTTAAAGGTCAAATTGAGACACATGCCTGAGTGAGTTATGACGGCAAAGGTTGCTTAAGGATTACTGCTGTTAAAACAACACTGTCTAGTGTAGGGCTGGGGACTGACACAAATTTCAATTCGATTCAGGTCCAATTTCAATTAAATTTATATCAAAATCGATTCATTTTTTATACATTAGGTACTGTACATGTACAGCGATAAAAAAAATAAAAAATAAAAAATCTCAACACTTACTACACAGGGAAGCCTGTCAGTTGGTACTATAATATTAAAGGTGAACACCTATAATATTAAAAATGAACACCTGATTTGTATACAAAAATTATGTTTACTCCAATTTGTTTTTTGAAATATAAACATTTAAAAACTTGTTTTCATGACAGATTTATTCAAACATTCATGAAAAACATGTCTCCGGTCATGTTCATATGCTTATTTTGTCCATTAGATTGAAAGATCTGAAAAAGCCCCATACATTTACACCCCCACAGACTCGAAAAAAACAGGACAGAAGTGGTCGAAGGTTGACAAAAGAGACAGATTAAAACTCCAGGTGTAAACGGGTATGTGTCTCCCTCGTCTACTTGTGATCCGATCGACCAAAACGCATCTTAACACCAGGTGTAAACAGGGCCTTACTGAACACAGTGCATCTGGAGCAAACACATGACACACACATATGCCTCTTGCACTTTGACCTTCACACTCTAATTTGACACAGTAAGTGCAGATTGTCCCTTCAATCTTTGCTGTAAATACACCATTTGTAGGTTGATTTCCCAAAAAGTATAAACACTGTGACACTTTCAACACATTAACCTGACAGAAGCAGTGTTCGGGAAACGAGTCATTATTTTAAATTAGATTTTTTTTTTTTTTTTCATTTTGGTTTGATGCTGCAATTACAATAGCAGAAGAACTTTTAAAATGACTTCATAGAAAAATAGCCACTTTGTAGGTCAGACTGTGCCTTAAATCAAAAAGCTGGCATGCAAACACTTGCTCATAGTTAATTTCCAACACGACTTGGATTTCAACAGGAACTATGGCTCATAAATGTCTCGTTAACAAATACAATAACTGTCAAATAATGAATAGCAATGCATTACATATGACCAGAAAATTCATGACTGATTTATTTAATATAATCCGTCATTATCAGATTATATTAAATAACCATTGTAACCTTCCACATAACACAATAAATGTTTGATATTTATTGCAACTCAAAGGTCACAAAAACACACATTTTATATACTTGACCTGGCCTGAATCTGAACAGACAAACCTTTCAGCAAAGTACTCATTTATAATCAATATATATTATATATATATATATATATTTCAGAGTAATTCAGTCAACATAAAAACATCTGCACCGTTAAAGAACTGTGCTCCATTTCCATGTTCTCTAATTCTTGTATGAGTAAGTCTCTGTGTTTATAGTTACCATAAAATCCACAACAAAACAGTCAGTGTTCAGTTCTGCTCTAGATCACACTGTTCAAAACATGATGTACAGAAACACACACATATACCAATGATTAAAATTAAATATTCAGTCAAGCAAAGGTGGTCTTGTAAAACTTAAAATCGATGTATTAGAGATCTCCCTCTATCCTACATTACATAAAAATATATTTTAATGACCTTACTATGATAAACTCCTACAATAGGGTGAATAAGATATATTATAATGCATTTGTGATTATAATATTGTCATATGATACAATAAGTAATCGTATAAGACCAATAAGGTACAATATAATGTATACATGGACTTAATGACATCATTAAATTACCATATCATAATCACATATCAAATATGACCTAATGATAAGATTGATAAGCTATACATTATAATATATATATCATAATACTTACATGACCATGTGATTATAATTAATTCATCATAAAATGTCAACAAGATTCATTATAATATATTTTAATGCATAAGACTTTTATTATAATATATAAACAAGTTGAACAACCATATTAAGCCAATAAGATACAACTGTTGGCATTATACCATATCATAATCAAAATAAATGTCCAATAAGCAACATTATAATATCTCATAATACATATGTGATCTTGTGACTATGATAAGGTATTTAATCATATATGGTCAAAAAGATTAATATTATAACGCTTATGAGTATTAGCTACGTTATAAATAATTATTAGAAATTATATATAGTGATAATGATGATACCATATATGTATTAATATTCATTATAATACTTTAAAAAGCATACATGTTATTGCATATTAATAATAGCCTATAGCCCCAGCTCTTACCGCCCAGCAGGTGAGGCGTCAGGTGTGCAGGTAAAGAGCCGATCAGCAGTGTTCGCTGTCCGTCTGTCTCATCTCTCCGGCCGCTGGTCGGGATAATAGCGCTCTGGATGAATGAACTGGGTCTGTGCGGTGAATACTGGACCCGTTCGCCGATCTGTCCAGTCGAACCGCCCGCGTAATAGCGCAGAACCGCAGCTCGAGCGTTCCCGCTGTTCATATCGGAACCGGAGTAAGACCTGACCCGAACACCCACAGATGGACTGCTCTGTTTCGGACCCATTCTTTATAATATCAGTCTTTAAAAATCCTAGGAGCCACAAACTGAGCCTGCAGCCTCAAAAAGCAATAAATAAAAACCGATAAACGCAAAATATATATTAAACGCGCAAAAGCGCCAAGACCAAACAACTTTTCACACTTCCCAAAGATAATGTGAGTAAATCCTGTAGAGCACACCGCAAACTCAAACAGAGTGACGCCAAGATCACGTGATCTGCTGATGCTTCCTCTTGAATTGTTTTCTAGCGCCACCCAAATCAATTAAATACTTCATTATACTTCATTCTTCTGATCATTTGAAGCATCTGTTAATAGATTTGTCATATTACTATATTTCTACTCAGTGTAGTCATTAACACCTACTTCAATTACTGACTTTATATGTAAGTTGCAACCCCATTCACATGATCACACCAAAACATCACAACATTCAAAGCCTTGTTGCGTTTAGTCAGAAGTTTTACTACGTGCAAATTTAATGTCAAATATTCACCCAACCAAAGTCCAAGAACTTGTCATGTGATCTTCTGAAGAAGGTTACAGCTTGTCCAATAATTATGAAAACACAGAGATGAAATTAGGGCTAGGAAATACAGAATACACTCATAAGGTTAAAATTTAATTGCTGAATTTTAGGTTACAGTACATGCTGACCCAAACAAGTTTACTCCAGTTTAATTCTAAATGACTCTAAACAACAGGCTGATCAATATTCACCTAAATCAATAACAATATTTCCAATTACCACATTGTAGGTTGTGAACAATCTTCTTAGAAATTAAATTATTAGTTATAAAGGTGACTAAAATATCATCCACAAATGGATTTACACACACAAAGGAGTGAGTAAATAAATATAATAAAAGGGTAAGCTATAATAAACAATAGATAAATATTAATAAATAATATAAATAATAATATTAAAATAATATGAATAAAACAGAAATCACAAATCCAATACAGAGCTTTAGCTGTTACAGAAGTACATAAAGACAAAAAACTTAAACAAATACGTTTTACATAAATATGGTTAAGCAATGTGAATCAAAACAAAAAGTGGCAGAAGTTTATCACTGAAGACTGTGGGACAAACAAAACAAACTAAAAATCACAATCTGGTACAGAGATTTAACCGTTACATAACAAGACAGTCAGAAAAACAGCAGCTTTGATCTCAGCAACACACTTCCATATAATGTTGGTATAATTCATCTCTACGCTTGACTTTAGACTGGACGTGTGCAGGAAGACACTATGGAAGCAGAAAACAGCGGAAGTTTAGCATCAGCAAATTCACATACTGTAGTGTACAGTCTGTCCTGGAGAAACACGCACTGCCTCTGCTGACCTCTGCTGTGGCACGGCCTGTGCAGTCCTTCAATCATCATCATCATGAGATATGAGACAGCAGATAGATAAATGATGCTTTAAAGAGGTCATGGCAACATCAGGTCACATGACCATGAACCGCAGTGACATGGACCAGCTGATATATACCCTTCAAAATAAAGGTTCCAGTTAGATCCAGGGATTTACAGTTTAATGTCAACAACTTTTCATTCCCTAGTTCTTAAAAAGAACATTCTGGAAAGTTCCGGTGATTTGAAGAACTTCATAACTGGCCTAATCAATTTTTAAGAAGTACATCACAACTCAAGAACCCTATGAGTCCAAAAAAGATTCTTGATAAGAAGTGGATTCACCGAAGAACCTTTATTTTAAGAGTGTAGAACAGAACTTGTTTTCTTGACTTAGATACACAGTTTGACCTTTCTCTGGTTAAGCTCACAGTTGAGCTTTCTTAACTCAGAGGACTAAATACAATGTTGATTAATACAATCAAAAGACAATCAAGGCAAAGAGAGGATTAAAATAAGAGGGGATTGTTAAAAATTTCACCCACCCAAAAACACAATAACCTGTCTCAGTGATTATCAGACTTCTGATCTTCTTCTTTAATATGATCCTTAACCACAGATACTTCATTTGCGCTTGCAATCAGCTTTGGTTATTTGTCATTTAGGAGTGATTTAAAGTACATTTCAATACAAGTACAATCCTAAAGAAGTGACCCAGGGTTAAATGTCTCATTCAAGGGTACAATAAATCCACAATCAACATCTAGATTCTCTACAGCCAACATGAAATCAAAATTGACGTTATTTAATTTTTCTTATTTTCCTGGTCTTATTGTGACGTATTCATTGGTGCACATTATTCCCCCCAAAAATAAAGACTTTTCTTATGATGTCATCTTTAATTATTCAACTTGAGCAAATTCACAATTATTATGTTCAGAATAGCATACTACTCTTACTAATTTGCAGTATATAATGTTAATTTTGGAATATCCTGATGATATACAACATTTATCAAAATGTGAAGTATTGAAGCTACAGACTGTATCCCATAATGCTATGCGTTTACCTTCCATTTGCAATTTGATGAATGAATAGGAACTGATATTCATTGCAATTTTTAAAAATTTGATTAGACTATGAAGAACTAAGATGTTTTTAACACATTAGATTCAAAATATCCTAATTTTTGAAGATGAGAACCACACACCACATGCTGAATTAAACATGCAACATAATCATGTGACAACAATGCAGCTGTATGCAGTATTCCATTCTGAACATATTTACTACCTTATGATGTTACCTCCAGTCACATGATGGGTTAGGGAGATTTTTTAGGAAGCTGGGAATGAGATGTTTGTTTTAACTCTGCTTGAATGTGATGAGAGTTATCACGACATGACAAATAATATAGATCAAAATAACATGATCATTTGAGTTAAAATCAGGGTGCAGGAAAAGCTGTCCAAATATTAAAGGGTGTAATGGTGCAGTGTGTGTGTGTGTGTGTGTGTGTGTGTAAGGAGAAGAGCCAGGTGAGTAAGGTTAGGAGAGCAGGGCTTGATGCAGAGACGGTGGCCCAGCGCCGAGCCTCACTGCTGGCCATTATTGCTGGCTCACACCCATCTGCTGGTGGTCTGGCTCTGGTTCCTCCTCCACATCTGCATGATACTGATCAAATGTGTCGTCGTCAATATCTGGAAGACCCAGGAGCTGCAGGACAGTTTCACAGTCATTCCATACAGAAGAGAATAGAATCAAACCAGAACAGAACAAAATAGAATGTTCAGATGCAACATATTCCAGACATTCCATTAGAAGATTGTAAACAGCTCTGGCTCTAAAATCAGATTGAATGAGCCACGTTTGAAATAGGCAACATACACACACCCGTGTCTGCCATCAAATTAATTTTATAATAATGTGTTTGGCAAATGTTACATGGACTAATGAAATATACACAGCTGAATAATTGTTCATTCTGTTTATTATTCTTGATAAATGTGAAGTGAGAGAGACTTACAGGCCTGAAGGATCTGAAGACTTTGTCCAGCACCTCCAGCAGTGTTTTCTTCCCGCAGGAGGAGATGTAGTCCTGCGCCAGCTGCAGGAACGGTAGACAGTCCTCGCTCTCGCTCCACACATGCTGAAAACACACACAGGATTAGATTAAACACATCATTTCACCAGCAGTTTCACAGAAATCCAAATATTCAGCGCAACATTTAACATTTAGATTTATAGTTGAGACAGATTTAGATTCATCTTTGTTATTTAGAATTTTGATATTTATTTAAGATTTTATTTTATATGTGTTTGTGCATAAATATTTATTAAACCATATTTCAAAACTGCTTTATTTTTAAATACTTATTTAACTAAACCTGGTGTTTTTTATTTTTCTGTAGCTCATGCCACGAGCAATGCCATGGTCATGGGTTCGAATCAATTCCCAGGGAATGAATGAACTTATATATACAGTACATATATACCTTGAATGTCACTTTGTATAAAAGTGTCTGCCAAATGCATGAGTCTAATTTTTATATTTTTGCTCCATGGAGTCGCAAAGCCCACTAAACAGTGTTTTACATGTTTATGACAAACGTTTACACATCTAGAAATCATATGCAATGATATGCAATGAATATATCAGCACCGATCTCCTTTGGAAAATCAGACTACAAATATGCACAAGTAAAAATATATTTATTAACACAAACTCCCTGGTATATTTATTTCTGCATTTATAAAATAGGTACATACAGTATATGGATAAAAGGAATTCTCTGAAGTCGTCAAAGTTGAGCTTCCTGCAGAGAATCTGGGACACTAAAACTCTTTGTCCCGTTATATTTATCCGAGCGAGAGGGACCGTTTTTCAGTAGATGGCCCAAATAATCTTCTCCTTCCAAACGGCATTAGAGAAAAATGTTCAATGAGGAAATAGAAACGATTCAAATACAATGCAATAGACAGAGTTCTAAAACTAAATAAGTTTACACTGTCAGTTTGTGCATGTGTGTAGAACCTTATGGTGTCAATTAGCAAAAGTCAAATTAATTGTGATATACAATACATTTCTGTTGTTTATTGTTTGTTTACGGTTATTTTACTGGCATTCAGAGTATATGAGAGAGCAATAACAATAAACGTTGAAGTCTGTGCTGTTATAACTAACATAAATCAAAGTTTTGTGTGTTGAATGCTGTACACTTAATGCAAAATGATATAAGGACAGTTTTAGTGCATGTGTGCTGCTCTAAATGCTCTCTAAAATGCACTGGAAGGACATGACATTGTGCTGATATTTCATGTGCTGATATTTCAATCGTTCTGGTTTCTCTGAACCTCACAGGAAAATATATGATGATCTCAAACCTCATCAAATCAAAAGTTTTATAGCTGTTAGTCCATGTCACTTTGAGGCTATCATCTACGTGCATGTGTACTAGAAAAAACTAAAGTATTTTAAAGTTTAAAATAATTAAAATGCTCAACTACTGGTCTATTAATATTGATATGTCCCACCCTAATGTCTGTTCAACAGGGAACGTCAACATGTGGTGAACAAATTCTACATACTCTGTCTTTCTCCAGAGATCTCAGCTCAAGCTGTGTTGTGAGGAAATGCCTGAAGCTATGGAAAGAAAACTTTCTTTGACTGATTTCAGAGATTATGCATCTGTCCAGAGCTCGCAGGAACAGAGAGGAAAAACCTCCAAAGCCAAACCAATTCAAATCAATTCAGCTCAGTTGTAGTAGTCAACTGAGTACTGACAAGGCAGCATTCTTATAATCTGTTAAAATGTCATTTCATTTAAATATTTAATTCAAAAATCAACATTAGTGGCTGTTCACAAACCCCTTTCACTTTCATTATGCAACATATTTCCAAATGGACAGTGAAAAGTACAAGAATGTACAAGAAGTCACCAGAATGTAGCCAGACTGAATGTAACACTTTGCAATAAGGTCCTATTAGTAATCGTTGGTTATATATTAACTAACAATGAGCAATGCATTAGTTACACAGTATTTATCAATCTTTGTTATCATTGGTTATAAAAATGCAACTGTTCCTTGTTAGTTCATGTAACTAATGTAATTAACTACAAATTAAACCTTATTGTAAAGTGTTACCACCAAATGCAAGCTTGCTAAAACAATGTCTAAACAGCTATTATCAATCACCTGCCAGCATTTTATATAGTGGAGTCCAAACATCTGAGACCACTAGCAAAAATGCTTCTTTTTGCATTCTTTTCTAGTATTTTGTTAAATATTATATTGTCATCATAACAATCTGAGTGAAAAGTTAAAGGGGTGGTTGATTATGATTTGACATTTTTAACTTTAGTTAGTGTGTAATGTTGCTGTTTGAGCATAAACATCATCTGCAAAGTTACGACACTTAAAGTTCAATGCAAAGGGAGATATTTTCTTTTACAGAAATCGCTTTTTTAAGGACTACAACAAACGGCTGGTAGGGACTACAACGAGCTTCTTCCCGTTTTGGTGACATCACTAACCCTAAAATTTACATAAACCCCGCCCCCGAGAACACGCAACAAAAGGGGTGAGGCCATGTTGGGCTGCTTTAGAGAAGAGGAAGAGTTGTTGTAGTAGAGTGTTGTTACTATGCCGTCATTTTACGCCGGACTGCTTCACAAACGAGGGTCAATTCAACACTGGATTTGCACAAAAGATTAACATGATGGCACATGCAGATGATGAGTTGAATCAACTCCACAGCAACTACATAAATTTATCCACTAACCATTCAGAAACGTCCAGTTTCATTCTAAAAGTTGTAACTTCTTCCTGAGTCTGTCCATCAGTGTCGACTCCAGTTTGAACAATGTAAGGCTGAACACCGTTACTGACAATCCTCATTTTGGCTGCGTGAGATTCTCCAGCTTTGTTGTTGTTGAGCAACCGAAGCGTGAGCTGTTAAAGCTCCGCCCTCTTCTGGAAAGGGGGCCGGGAGCAGCAGCTCATTTGCATTTAAAGTAACACACACAAAAACGGCGTGTTTTTACTCACACCCAAATAGGGGCAAATTTGACAAGCTATAATAAATGATATGTGGGGTATTTTGAGCTGAAACTTCACAGACACATTCTGGGCACAACATATTACATCTTGTAAAAGGGGCATTATAGGTCCCCTTTAAACTGGCAAATGACTTACGCTAATCTACTTAATTTATTATGCACAGGTTAATTTAAAAAAAAAAACTTAAAATCCTGTTTATTTCTAGATTTAAATGGACAGCAATCCTAGATTTTCAATGTAATCTCAGACTTCTGGCCCTATACTGTATTTTTAGCTTTTAATACAGTAAAATCTCTCTCTCCCGTTCAGTGCTCCTGCTGAACTCTGTATTGATCAGTCTGAGTAATTAGAGCCCTGTCCTGCTGCTGCATGCACTGATATTTTAGTGAGCTCTGGGACTCTGGTGCAGGGTGATGCGGTCTGATCATGTGATGTGATGTGAGGGGAACTACAGTAAACTGTTGTGCTTCATTTCAAACAGACATGCGCAAGGGGAGCATTAATTCAATCCAGCATGTGTTTTTACTACATCACAACACCAAAAAAACAGAGAATATCTGCACTATTTATCCCTCAATGAGTGTCTGGTGAACTGTGCAGCTTTAGACCACATCATGGCCCCAAAATGGTGCTGCTGATGCAACAATGACCCATGCCTGTCTGACCAGAACATATGCATCAGTCTACACACTGAATATTAGACTTATAAAAATGTAATTGTTGGCAGACGCATCCTACAACCCTACAGCATCCAAAAAATCCAGCCAAGCATGTGTAGAGAAATTACTGCAGTCAACAAAACAGTGACATCATTTCATTGGCTTTCAGATAAAGGCCTTAAAACGCACGAAAAAAAAAAAAAAAGTATATCGGCAATACAGTGATAGTACACACAACATACAACGCGTTATTGAATGATTTCCATCTTCATATTTCCGTAGTACTCCAATGAATAGCATAGTATTACCCTGTGTCTAATAATAACCATGCTAATACCATAGTAGCATGTCCAAAAACCATGGTACTTTTGAGACTATTTAGAACACAGCAGCATCCACACACACACACACACACACACACTCGGTCGCGCGCACAGTTCCCCCTCCCCCCGAGGATATTACTCGATTATGTCATACTTACAAAATTATCGGTTCCTCCCGTGAGATTGTCCGGGCAGAGCACGTAGAACGAGATCCCGGGCTCGGCGTAGAAGTCCAGCCGCCTCTCGTCCACATCCTCGGCGAAGATCAGCTCGAAGGGGTTCCCGGAGCACCATTTCTCGGCGGTGTCCACCAGCTCTTTAAACTCCATCCTTCCTGACGGACTCGGCGCACCTGAGCCGCGGATGATGCTGATGCTGCGGATGCTGAGCACTAACGCTGCGTCGTCATGGTGATTAGAGATGATTCTGCTTCAGATGTGGTCTCACTGTCTCATATCGGCCTGTAATTTTAGTCTTCCTGAACTGGACCTAAAAGACCGGACCCGGTTCAGCCCTCCTGTGCGGAGAACAACGCCTGTCCTCTAGCAGGATGACGTCACATGACAACACATGCGCCCCTCGTCATCATCTTCTTCATAAGGAACCATCTCTAAAGAGACACCCGTTTTCTCAACTGTTCAAAAATATATAAATAATTATACCATTTTGATGCTATGTATTAAATATAAATTATTATTAACATTATTATTAGTGTGTGTGTGTGTGTGTGTGTTTGTGAGTGTGTGTGTGTGTGTGTGTGTGTTTTGAAATGGCAGTGTAAAGTTGTATCTATTGTGTTCCACTAGAGGGCGCCATTAGTCCAGTGTTTGGTTTGGAGCAGTGGGCCAGATTCACGAAAATATAATAGTAAAAATTATAAATTTACGATGATTTTTAAGAATATTCTTTTCGGAAATTTAATTTTTTCTTAAGTTTTGTCTTAAGAACAATCTTAAGGAAAAATGTAAGAACATTTAAGAAATGTTTTGGTGAATAAAAAATATTCCTAACCTTTTTCCCCCCGAAAATAATGCTAAGAAAACAGTAGTTAAGAAGAAATATGTTGTTTTATTGAAGGAGCTTCATCGTTATTGTATAACAAGTGTGAAGGCAGATGTTGAGGTTATGAAAATGAACTTTATTTAAAAAGATGCCGGACTTCTCCATCGCACTCACGCACATGCGCAGAAGCTAGCTAAAGGTACAGTGCTAGGCTCTTAAGATTTTAAGCAACAGAATACTATAATGTTCTACTACACGCATCATAAATTTATTAGTCCTGCAAAGTTTTTTTTACCCTTCATTACCATCCTAGTACTACGACAGTGTCAATAAAAATCAATGTATATTGCTTTAATGTGAGAAATACACTGTACGATCAAAGTAGGCCTATAGTTTGATTTTAGAATGCATTTTGAAAGTCCAAAATCTGCTTCCCGAAGCAAAACCACTTCTAGGGTGTTTTCTCTTGGGTTCAATGTGCAAGAAAAGGTCAGGGTTAAACCCAGTTAAAACAATTCAAGAATCTCCCTTCTACTAAATGTGTGTTATTGTCTACATAGGTTATTTCACAGGAGCGTGTCGACTGAATTCTAGGCTGCTCTGGACCAAAAGCAGCAATGATAAGCAGGGGATTTAGGCCAAGAGGATTCTAATAACTATTTTATTATGTTTGTTATTTCTAATAGCTATCTTTAGTGTTAACATTAATACAGACCCTCTGTGCTGTTTGCAGTGCTGGAGTTTAGGGTCAGACTCATACCATTCAGAACATTCATGGGTGATTATAACATTTGAGTAGCAGAATGTCTATTTTTCTGTTTTCTCATCCTCACACCAAAACAGCTTGATTGACATTTGACATAAAGAATGATCATTGGCAGCATGGAGCAGTGTTGAGTGAGTGACACACCTCTGTCATGTTTTTATTGTCAACCCTTCTCAACATTTCACAAAAATGCCAGTTCTCGGTTTACAGTTTTCCAGATGAAATTCTGTAAGCCACAAAAAAGCTTGTGACCTAAAACTAAAAGTAAACTTAGCTGCATTTGAATATTGTACATTGCACAGTAAGACACAATGTTTAGCATTTAAGGCATTTGTGAAGTGTGTCTTTTCAGGAAGGCAAAATATTTTGGGCCACAAAAACACATAAAAGTGTTTATTTGATTATAATAAAATATGACAAAAAGACCAAAACAGAATATAACCAGTATTTACACTTAAAACAGCTGAGCGAACTTTTACAATGTTTAAATGTGAAAATAATAATAGAAATAATAAAAACATTAGGAAGTACATGCAGAAAAGATCCTCTTCTCCCTCCCAGAAGATAGCATGAAAATAGAAATTCATTCCATTTTTTTAAAACAGCCTATATTTAAATGAATATTTGCAATTTTTAATTTAAGAATTATATTCTTGAGGAACAGTGCAAAATCAAGCTTATCTTTAAATACCCTAAATTGAGAGTGTGCTATAATTGCAAATATAATATAAGATAATATATATGCTGTTTAATTTAATACAGCATGTCTTGCTGAACTCTCAAGTTTGGTTGATATATGGTTAAGGAATCTACAGGAAAAGTCTCAGTGTTTTTGGCATAATAATGAGGCATGTGACTTGGAGCAGATGTAATTCAATCTTTGATGCACTTGAAGCTGTAGTATCTGTGGAAGGAGTGGCAGGTGTAGCAAAAGCTGTAATAAAAAGATTAACAAATTAGCTGGAACGGATCAAATATACCTTGTTTACCTTTTTCGCTTCATTCAAGTCAAAATGGGGAAAAATGTTACTATAAAAATTAGCTTTTTCTTGTCCGTATTTCTATGATATTAACGTTACAGAAGAATATCTATTGAGTCATAGTGCTTACTGGAGCCATTGACGGAAATTGTTTGAGAAATTATATTCAGTGGTTTGATATTTCCTGTTTCCACTGCTTTCAAAAGGGTGTCTGAAATCTCTTTTCCGGATGGTACAGATTGGTTGGAGCTGAAAACTAGTTGTGTTGTCGTGATGATTGACCCGGGTCTGAAATACACACACACACACCAAACACAAACATACACATGTTTGTTTCACTATATTACTGAAGACATTTCATTGACTTCCATTGATTTATATTGGGTTAATGATATTTTCTATGACCTAACCCTAAACACAACCATCACAGAAACATGTGCAAAACACTAGATTTAAAAAAAAAAACATGATTTAACTGATTATATAAGCCTTTTTAAGTAGTGAGGACCAATAAAATGTCCTCACTAGTTGGTTGTCATAATATTTCACTATATAAGTGAGGACATTTGGTCCTCTTAAGTAGCCAAACCTGTACACACACACACACACACACACACACACACACACACAAAAAGCATGATTGCAATATGCTGTATTTACCTGAATCCTTGGACAATCGCTCTGAGAAAGTTATCATATTTGGGTTTGTAGATATCTTCAAGCTGTATCAAATAACAAACAATTACAGACGTCACATTAAAAAGGGTATTGCAATTTTTTATTACACAGTGAAGCGTTGGTAATAAAAATGATCTCTTGTGTTAAAAACAGGTTTAAAATCAAGAAATTTTCATTAGAGAGGCAGTAACTTTAACTCACCTGATCTGTCACCAGCTTAGACCTATTCTTAAACTCCTGAGACTCTGAATTGTTGAGTGCGGTCGTAAATGTGTCAGAAGAGTGAAACTCCAGATCTGTTACTATCTCAGGTACTGTTTTTGCAGTAGTTGTAGGCACTTTAGTTGTGGGTCCTGTAGTGGTTGATGTATTGGTTACACTAACAGCTGTAGTTTTTGATGCAATTGAAGAGAGTATGGTTGTGGCTGTTGTTTGTGGTGTTGTTGTGTTGAATGATGCAGCAAGAGTTGATGTGGCTGTTGATGTTTTGCTTATACTAAGCGTTGAACTTGCAGAAGCTGGTGAAACAGAACCGGCTGAAATCAAGGTAGAAGCTGTTGGCTGTGATGCTGTTGTTGTAGATGTTGCATTAGTTGTGGATGTTGTGGTCTGTGTTGTGGGTGGTTTAGGTGTACTATGAAAGGCTGCTGAAGTAGGCAATATTGATTTAGATGCTTTTGTATTAAATGCACTAGCAGTGGATGATCCAGCAAGAGTTGATGCGGCTTTTGAGGATGATGTTGTTGTGGATGTTTCGCTTATACTAAGCGAAACAGAACCGGCTGAAATCAAGGTAGAAGCTGTTGGTTGTGATGCTGTTGTGGTAAATGTTGCATTAGTTGTGGATGTTGTGGTTGGTGTTGTGGATGATTGAGTTGTATTATGAAAGGCTGCTGAAGTAGGCGATGTTGATTTAGATGTTGTTGTATTAAATGCACTAGCAGTGGATGATCCAGCAAGAGTTGATATGGCTTTTGAGGATGCTGTTGTGGTAGATGTTGCATTAGTTGTGGATGATGTGGTTGGTGTTGTGGATGATTGAGTTGTATGAAAAGCAGCTGAAGAGGGAGTGGTTGAAATAGGCAATGTTGCTTTAGATGCACTAGTGTTGGATAATCCAGGAATAGTTACTGGTTCAACTATAGAAATTGTAACTGCTGATATTAGAAAAAGATGATCAGGTTAGATCGAACCGTATGTCAACACTGACAAAAAAAAGTCATTGTATCATGTTTAATTAATTTCCAGTTCAGCTATACCAGGTTTATTTTTTATACTTTCCTTTTATCCTGTAAAACTGAACACATGTAAAACAAGATTTTTTTTCTATCTTTC
This sequence comes from Ctenopharyngodon idella, assembly GCF_019924925.1. Lineage (NCBI taxonomy): Eukaryota > Metazoa > Chordata > Actinopteri > Cypriniformes > Xenocyprididae > Ctenopharyngodon > Ctenopharyngodon idella. The sequence goes on along the minus strand of NC_067238.1, from coordinate 17,447,812 downwards.
TTTCAGATGTAATCAGACCTACCTGAATCTGTGACAGAAACAGAACTTATGTTAATTTTTGAAATCTCAACATTTGATGGCACAAACTGTGTAGAGTTGAACGTGAGCTCTGTGTCTGTAATGACTGACCCAGCTCTGCAAGAAATTCAGAACCAGTATTATACTGTGTTCATTTATGATTTGACAGTTTGACCACTACAGTATATAACCAGTTTACTTACTTTCTCCCAGTTTAATGCACACACACACACACACACACAGACACACACACACACACACACACACACACACACACAGGTTTGTTTTGCTATCTTAGTGAGGTCATTCCACAGACGTAATGGTTTTTATACTGTACAAACTATACATTCTCTCCCCCTACACTACCCCTAAACCTACCCATCACAGAAAACTGTCTGCATTTTTACATTTTTAATAAAACATTGTTTAGTATGTTATTAAAGCTATTTTAAATATGAGGACTCATGAAATGTCCTCATAAAACATGTTTACGTCGTAATACCAGTGTAATACCCATGTCATTATACAAATTTGTGTCCTCATAAATCATGAAAACAAACACACACACACGCACACACACTTTAAATATTATTATAAATATTATATATGTACCTGAATCTTAAAACATGAGCTCTTATGAAGGAAGGATACTTCAATTTATAGATTGTCTCAAGCTGTAACAAATTACAGACAGTTACAATAAACACCTGTAATTTGGTATGATTTGGCTTGTGAGTTTATCAAAAGCTTCAAATAAATAAATATAAGGGGCTGTACAGTTAATCAAAATCAAACTGAAATCACGATATATCAACTCAAAGGCTGATACCGTTTTCGAGGTTTCGGTTCACAGCAAATTCTGCTTCTAGCAAACTCTTTCTGTATATTCTGTGAGTTTAACATGTATTTTAGGAAAGCAATGTGTTATTTCTCAAATTTTTGAGGACAGATGTTTACAGCATTTCATCAGACAACTGCACAGCAAAAATAAAAGCTTGAGGGTTTGTTAGTTGTTAGGGGTTATTAGTTAGTTAATTTTTAATAACTGTATTAATATTTTTATTTTAATATCACTATTTAAGATATAAATTCATTTAGCAGTACAATTGTTATTACTATTTGCAGTAAAGTAGTATTATTTTAATTATTCAATTTGATTAGGCTCTTAAAACTCCAGTGTATGTAATGTGAACTGTAATTTGGACACTAAAACAACTAAAGAGAACTTTGAGTTTACTTTAAAATCTAGCTACAAAAACTATGCCAAGACATTTTTACAATCAAAATAAAACACTAATTGGGAAAAAAAAACCTCTTACATATTTTATCTGTTTACATGCATGTGACCATTAACCAACATCAGAGAACCCTGAATACAGGAATGTGCCTTTGTTTTGAATTAAAATCTTAGGAGGTACATCAAGTAAAGTTTAAGGGGTTTGGCTGACAAAACGTTTGTGAATCCCTGATGTAAGCTGCCGTTATAGTGAATCAATTAAGTGGGTTTAAACTCACGTTGTCCTTAACATGCTTAGCCCTGTCCTTGAAAGCCTGAGAGGATTAATCATTGAGTTCAGGTATAAACGTCTCAGAGCAGCGGATCTCGAGCAGCACACTGGCTGTGTGAGCACTGGTTGTGAAAGGAGACATTGAGCTTGTGTTGGCTGCTGGTGTTGCGGAGGAAGATTCAGCAAGAGTTGTTGTGGCTGTTGTAGATGATGTTGAGTCTGTTATTGTGGACTGAGTTGCTGAAACAGTTATGTATATTGTACATATAAGTGAATTATTTTTATGATATTTTTTATCTCAATTGTTGTAAAAGTTGATTCACCTACCAATCAAAATGTACAAAATAATAAAAGCTTTTCTCTCCATGTTGGAAAGCGTCCAGTGAGTCTGCAATGTGAGCAATATGTCACTGAAGAGTTAACTATGTGTGAACTTTATTAATGTAAGTAACCTGTTGAAGCTATAGTTTTAACATAACATTTCTAGAATATGTTGAAAAGTGAAAAACAAAATCCTAAAGAGGGAAAGACCAGAGATGTCTGCTGAGACATAATAACAATAACAACAGTAACAATAAGAGTAATGATTTAATATAACAATATTCAAATCAAATTCCTATAGCTACAGTATTTTACTATTATGACTCTCTTAATATTTATTTATTATATTTTTTTTATTTAGCTACAATATTTTCCTATGACTCATTATTAACACCAGCATTTCAAAAAACAAATGGACAAGCAAAATAATCTTGTTTTCGGTTTGAAATAAAATTTTGCTTACCCATTGGCAGATTATTTTGCTTGTTTTAAGGGAAAACTCAATTAATTTTGACTTATTTTTTCTGAAAACAAGACAATAATTTTTACTTGTCTAGAAAATGCTTATTGATTTAAGAATTTTTAGATATTTGGACTATAGAAACAAGACAAGTAAGAAAGTAAGCATTTTTTGCAGCATATAAAGGTTACTTGTAAACAGAAGTGCAATTTTCTTGTGACTGAAGATGTGTTACAAAACTTTATAATTCATTTAATTTAATTTAACACTCATGCTATGTCCCATAAAAAAGTTTTGATGATTTCCTTTTGTGATATTTCCCACACTTTAATATATAAATATAATTTACACAAACATCTTTAGTGAAATAAAATGTTCTTACCAATCTTTAAGCAGATTTATAACTGAACGTGTTGATTTGAATTCGCTGTTGCCTCGGTGGTTTTAAGTAAGCCTGCAAGTTATGTCCCAGTTTTTTACTTCTTATACTTGCGATGATACTGCCTTTTAAATGCACACAATGATGACATGAAGGGTTTTTCCCTTTCATTGAAATGCAGGAATAAACTATAATGTTCCTCTGCACTTGTTTCTTACAGTCATTACACATTTCTCAATACTTAGGTAACTTTTCTAGAACTCTCCGAGCACAAAAGCATTCTTTGTGAGTGAAACTGGATCTTTTTTTTTAATTGCTTTGGCACAAAATGCATTTGTTGATTACATCTTTTACATGACATGAATTCTTCTCTCAGATACAATCATCAGCACTATGTACTTGCAGGCCAAATTGTACGATCACATGTTATTTTTAAAACTGTTAAACTTAAGTTCAAAACCTACACAAGCTCAATAAGACAGCAATACTGTACTGAAAATATATTACAAATCAAAAAAAAAAAAAAAAAAAAAAGGAATACTAATCAAAACAATTAGACCAGCCACAGTGGATTGTAGCTCAAAACCTTCAAAAACAATTTCTTTAGCATCTATTTCATTATCATCTTTATCTAAAGGATAATTTTGTAGTGTAATGTAAACATGGACAATTAAAGCAATAAGCCCCAAGCCATGGTTTACAGTGAATTTATAACAGCTAAGGGGCGTTGTTAGGTACAACGCGGAGCCCTTAGCTGTTATAAATTCACTGTAAACCATGGCTTCACGGGGCTTATTGCTTTTATAAAACGGTTACCACACAATACAAATATTAAAGACGAAAAAATATGTATCAATGCAACTTTCATGAAGTAAAATCATTAAAAGCCTTCCTTCCGCTGGAAAAAATAGTCCGTGACCGTGAACAGCAACAGAAGTTACATTATTATGCCATTACCATAGGACTGACCTGAAGGAAAATGCTAAATCTGAATGATTATTGAGTGACCGAGTGTATTACCTGTATTCAGATTTAGCATTTTTCTTCAGGTCAGTCCTATGATCATTATAAAAAATTCATTTGAATGTCCACTGAGATCTTGTCTTTTCAACATTTAATGGGTTTTCCCGTGCCCTGCTGACACTGACAGCGCTAGTCAAAGCATTTGTCAGTTGCGTCTTGTTCCGTGCTCACAACAAGTTTCAATATAAAAGTCTTTGCGAATGAGTGACTCGCTCATAAAGACAATCTTTGCTGCCATCTAATGGCGTAATAATGTAACTTCTGTTGCTGTTCATGGTCACGGACTATTTTTTCCAGCGGAAGGAAGGCTTTTAATGATTTTACTTCATGAAAGTTGCATTGATACATATTTTTTGTCTTTAATTCTTGTATTGTGTGGTAACCTCCGCTCCGCGTCATGCCTAACAACGCCCCTTATCTATTATAAATTCATTGTAAACCCATGGGGCTTATTGCTTTATTTTAACTTTTTTTTTTTTTTTTTTAAAGAAATGTTACAAAAGAAAATGTGCAATGCCACCTGTTGTTAGTGTTTTTAGGTCATTATTTTATGACTGACAAAGTGTACTTGGTGGGTGAAACCTTTGCTAGTGTTATGGAAGTTGATTTGAAACACATAAAGTGTTTTGGTAGTTTTAGTGCATTTTGGAAGTGAAATTAACTGCTGTGCCAAGCTCAAAGTTGGTTAGGAAAAATGCATTTTAGACATCTCACTGGTGTTTGGCTGTTCACATGGTTCTGTACAGGAAGCAACAGGAAGGACCTGGGCTTTTCAATTCTTATCTGCATGTTCATTTATTTCCGTGAATGTATCAATTCAATCCTTCCAGTGTGTGATTATGATTGGATTCCACACTGCTTTGGCCCCCCTAAATTTCCACCCAGCCCCCCTAAAAATTTGAGATTATCTCCGTAATAAGTATACTCATTTGTTATCGCCTCTGTCCCCTTTAAAACAGGCTTCAGCTCATCCCCGTATTTTAATCGCCGTAATTCAGTGTGTTCTTCAAACCGCAGCAGCGCAGCGCCAGCGTCAAAAGAAGAGGACAACATGTGTGCATTTATTTATAGATTATGATATCTGCAACTGTGTAGTTCTTTGTCATAAATACGAAAAGAAATGCACAGGAAAAGGAGTGTAAATGGCAAATGAGCTAACGAGTGGTCCTCTGCAGCCATCTACTGGTCATTCCAGCACCCCATTCCAGCCCACAAACCTCTTCTGCCTCTGGTGGTCCCATCCTGCACAGACTTTTCTTCATCTCCACTGGTCCTGTTCAACACCAAGCCTGTTTCCTCACCCAGCTCCTGTTCAATGTTATTGATGTTCACACCCAGCCTTCCTCTCCTGCCTGCTTCAGATTCTAATAACTCTATTTTATTATGTTTATTATTTCTAATAGCTATCTTGTGTTAACATTAATAAGGACCTTCTGTGACATTAGCTTTAGGTCAGTCAGTCAAAAAACAAACAATCAAACAGTGATCCTTATTTGCAGCAGTGTCAGAGTTTAGGGTCATACCATTCAGAACATTCACGGCTGATTTTAACATTTGAGTGAATGTCTATTTTTCCATTTTCTCATCCTCACACCAAAATAGCTTGATTGACATTTCTATCTGCAGCTTCTTGATTCACTGCCAAAAATTCCAGAAGAATGATCATTGGCAGCATCTAGTGAATGACGCTCCTCCGTCATCTCTGTATCTTATCAACCCTTATCAACATTTCACAAAAATACCAGTTCTCAGTTTACAGTTTTCCAGATGAACTTCTGTAAACCACAGAAAGAGTGACCTAAAACTAAAAGTAAACTGAGTCTAGTTGCATTTTGAAAATTGTTCATTGCACAGATAGACACACAATGTTTAGCATTTAAGGTATTTGTGAAGTGTGTCTTTTCAGGAAGGCAAAATATTTTGGGCCACATAAACACATAAAAGTGTTTATTTGATTATAATAAAATATGACAAAAAAAGACCAAAACAGAATATAACCAGTATACCCTTAATACAGCTGAGCGAACTTTTACAATGTTTAAATGTGAAAATAATTATAGAAATAATAAAAACATTAGGAATTACATGCAGAAAAGATCCTCTTCTCCCTCCCAGAAGATAGCATGAAAATAAAAAAATTCATTCCATTTTTTTTAACAGCTTTTAAATTAATATTTTCAATTTTCAATTTAAGAAATATATTCTTGAGAAATAGTGCAAAATCAAGCTTATCTTTAAATACCCTAAATTGAGAGTGTGCTATAATTGCAAATATTATGCATAAGATAATATACAGTGGTGGTCAGAATTATTGGCACCCTTGGTAATTATGATCAAAGATGACTATAAAAATAAATCTGCATTGTTTATCCTTTTGTCACGATCACTGTCTGTTCCTGGACTCCATTTCCCATAATCCTCCCTTCCAATCACCTGCACACTCCACACCAATCACCAAGTGCCACACACACCTGCAAATCATTACCTGGACTATTTAAGACACACACACACACACACACCCTTTGCGAAGTCTTGATTTGCCCCGGTGATCACTTCTGAGCGTTTTCTTGTGGATTGTATTTCTGTTGCCATTGGACTGTTTATTGGACTGTGTTTGTTTGCCGCCTGCCCTGATCCTTGCCTGTTATTTGGACTCTGCTTGTCTGCCGCCTGCCTCGACCATTGCCTGTCCCTGTTTGTGTCTCTGCCTTTGCCCCTGTCTACTCTGTAAGTACTTTTAATAAACAAGCTGCAAATGGATCCTCACGCATTCGACCCATCATTACAGAAGACTTCGCCATCAAACGATCCAGCAGCTTCTACAAGCGCTTCCAGCCTTAGCATGGACCCAGCAATACGCCTCGTCCGCCTTCGGCAAGGTAATTGTACACTCGAGGACCACATTCAGAAGTTTTTAGACATTGCCTATTTCTCTGACCTGCCTGACTGTGCCCTCATTGACTTCTTTGGCTATGGATTAAACGAACCATTGAAGGACTACTTACTTATTAATGGTCCCCGAGGGTCGTTCGTGGAATTTCTGGACTTTGCCCTGCTTACTGTTGGTTCACTTTTTACTGTGGGTGTCGCGGAGGAACGCGACACCTCGTCCCCCCATGTAATGGCTGCCTCTAAAGAGAGCCTGCACAAAATGGCGGCCACAACATCATCACATCATGTCTCCGCTGATCTTCCAGAGCCAAGTCAAGTCTCCGTTGATCCTCTAGAATTACATCACGTCTCTGGATCTGTTTGGGAGCGGAGTGGGTTGCGTTCCAGTGTGGCTGATCCAGCGCTGACTTCAGTACGAGCGGCTGGCATTCCTAAGCCTCCGCCGGTTGCGACGCACTCAAGCTCGCCGGTTGCGACGCACTCAAGCTCGCCGGTTGCGACGCACTCAAATTCTCTGGATGCTATGGACAAGATGGCCGCTTTGCCAGTGCCCACGGGCAAGATGGCCGCCCCGCCAGTGTCTGGGAACATAGGGGTCGTTCCAGCCAGTGAGTCCACTCCAGAACCAGCTCCAGTCCGCGAGTCCGCTCCAACCCGTGAGCCCGCTGCAGCACCCACCGAGGAGGTAGGCACAGAGCCACCGCCTCAACTATGCAAACGGAGGAGGAGGAGGAAGAAGGCTTCCTCCAGCCCTCAAGGCCCGGAGGCCTTCCCAGAGCCCACTGTAGGCCCGGAGGCCGTCCCAGAGCAGCCCGCTGCCGTCCCAGAGCAGCCCGCTCTTCCTGATACGGCCACGGAGGCCGGCGCCGAGCTCCTCGCCCTGCCGGCGCCACCCGAGCTCCTCGCCCTGCCGGCGCCACCCGAGCTCCTCGCCCTGCCGGCGCCACCCGAGCTCCTCGCCCTGCCGGCGCCACCCGAGCTCCTCGCCCTGCCGGCGCCACCCGAGATCCTTACCCACGAAACCGCCACGGCCTCCGTTGAATTCCCCAAGAACTTTTTGGGGGGGGGCCATATACCTGAGGGTGGGGAGCTTGTGGGTGGGGACCCTGCACGGCCGCGATCATCAGCGGCCTCCGAATTGCTTGAGCTTGCGGGTGGGGACCTTACACGCCCACGGCCTTCAACCGCCTGTGAACTGCTGTGGCCAGCTACGGACCCTGACCCGCCGTGGTCGCCCGTGGCACCTGACCCGCCGTGGCTGCCCGTGGCACCTGACCCGCCGTGGCTGCCCGTGGCACCTGACCCGCCGTGGCTGCCCGTGGCACCTGACCCGCCGTGGCTGCCCGTGGCACCTGACCCGCCGTGGCTGCCCGTGGCACCTGACCCGCCGTGGCTGCCCGTGGCACCTGACCCCCCGTGGCTGCCCGAGTTCCTGGACCTGCATTGGAGACCCCGTTCCCGTCTGCCAACAGGTCTCCAATGCACCCACCCCCCCTCCCTATCTGGGCCATTTACGCCGCGAGGACGCGCCTTCCGGAAGGGGGCGTTATGTCACGATCACTGTCTGTTCCTGGACTCCATTTCCCATAATCCTCCCTTCCAATCACCTGCACACTCCACACCAATCACCAAGTGCCACACACACCTGCAAATCATTACCTGGACTATTTAAGACACACACACACACACACCCTTTGCGAAGTCTTGATTTGCCCCGGTGATCACTTCTGAGCGTTTTCTTGTGGATTGTATTTCTGTTGCCATTGGACTGTTTATTGGACTGTGTTTGTTTGCCGCCTGCCCTGATCCTTGCCTGTTATTTGGACTCTGCTTGTCTGCCGCCTGCCTCGACCATTGCCTGTCCCTGTTTGTGTCTCTGCCTTTGCCCCTGTCTACTCTGTAAGTACTTTTAATAAACAAGCTGCAAATGGATCCTCACGCATTCGACCCATCATTACACCTTTTGATCTTTAATTCATAAAATTAGCAAAAATCTAACCTTTCATTGAAGGAAAAGAATTGAAAGTGGGGGGAAAATCACATTATGAAATAAATGTTTTTCTCCAAAACATGTTGGCCACAATTATTGGCACCCCTAGAATTTTTTATGAATAAATATCTCTGAAGTATATTCCCATTCATATTTACATTTGTTTTAGCACACCAGGGTGATCATGAACATGAAATTGTCCAGCCATGACTTCCTGTTCCACAGGAGTAAAAACATGAGGAAACACAATCGCCAAATTCCCTTAATCATTCATCACAATGAGTAAAACCAAAGAATATAGTTCTGATGTGCAGCAAAAGATTGTTGAGCTTCACAAAATAAAAAGTGGGTTTAAGAAAATAGATAAAGCATAGAAAATCCCCATTTCCACCATCAGGGCAACAATTAAGAAGTTCCAATCAACTAAAGATGTTACAAATCTGCCTGGAAGAGGACGTGTTTCTAAATTGTCCTAATGCGCGGTGAGGAGGAGAGTTTGAGTGGCCAAAGATTCTTCAAGCATCACAGCTGGAGAATTGCAGAGATTAGTTGAGTCTTGAGTCTCAGAAAGCCTAAAAAAAATTATCAAATAGCACCTACATCCCCACAAGTTGTTCGGGAGGGTTTCAAGAAAAATCCTCTGCTCTCATCCAGAAACAATCTCCAGAATATTCAGTTGTCAGACAAGACTGGAACTTCAAATGGGACCGGCTTCTATGGTCAGATGAAACTAAAAAAAGAGCTTTTTGGCAGCAAAAAAGGTTAAATATACTGCTGGATCTTTAATGGTGTGGGCCTATTTTTCTGCTGGAGGTCCTGGACATCTTATTCAGATACATGGTATCATGGATTCTATCAAATACCAACAGATAAAAAAACAAAACCTGTCCGCTTCTGCTAGAAATCTTATAATGGGCCGTAGTTGGATCTTCCATCAGGACAATGATCCAAAACAAACATCAAAATCAACACAAAAATGTGTCACTGAGCACATAATGAAGCTTCTGCCATGGCCGTCCCAGTCCCCTGACCTGAACCCTAAAGAAAATGAGTGGAGTGAACTGAAGAGAAGAAGCACCAACATGGAGCTGGGAATCTGAAGGATCTGGAGAGATTCTGCATGAAGGAATGGTCTCTGATCTCTTGTCAGGTGTTCTCCAAACTCATCAGGCATTATAGGTGAAGACTCAGAACTGTTATCTTGGCAAAAGGAGGTTGCAAAAAGTATTGAATAAAAGGGTTCCAATAATTGTGGCCAATGTGTTTTGGAGAAAAACATTTATTTCATAATGTGATTTTCCCCCCACTTTCAATTCTTTTCCTTCAATGAAAGGTTAGTTTTTTGCTAATTTTATGAATTAAAGATCAAAAGGATAAACAATGCAAATTTATTTTTATAGTCATCTTTGATCATATTTACCAATGGTGCCAATAATTCTGACCACCACTGTATATGCTGTTTAATTTAATACAGCATGTCTTGCTGAACTCTCAAGTTTGGTTGATATATGGTTAAGGAATCTACAGGAAAAGTCTCAGTGTTTTTGGCATAATAATGAGGCATGTGACTTGGAGCAGATGTAATTCAATCTTTGATGCACTTGAAGCTGTAGTATCTGTGGAAGGAGTGGCAGGTGTAGCAAAAGCTGTAATAAAAAGATTAACAAATTAGCTGGAACGGATCAAATATACCTTGTTTACCTTTTTCGCTTCATTCAAGTCAAAATGGGGAAAAATGTTACTATAAAAATTAGCTTTTTCTTGTCCGTATTTCTATGATATTAACATTACAGAAGAATATCTATTGAGTCATAGTGCTTACTGGAACCATTGACGGAAATTGTTTGAGAAATTATATTCAGTGATTTGATATTTCAAACAAAGTTTCCACTGCTTTCAAAAGGGTGTCTGAAATCTCTTTTCTGGAAGGTACAGGTTGGTTGAAGCTGAAAACTAGTTGTGTTGTCGTGATGACTGACCCGGGTCTGAAATACACACACGCAAACATACACGTTTGTTTCACTATATTATTGAGGATATTTCATTGGCTTTTATTGATTTTATATTAGGTTAATGATATTTTCTATGACCTAACCCTAAACACAACCATCACAGAAACATGTGCACTAGATTTAAATAAAAACATGATTTGTCCAATTTTATAAGCCTCTTTAACTGGTGAGGACCAATAAAATGTCCTCACTAGTCGGTTGTCGTAATACTTCCCTATGTAAGTGAGGACATTTGGTCCTCATAAGTAGCCAAACCTGTACACACACACACACACACACACACACACACACACACACACACAAAATATGCATGATTGCAATATGCTTTATTTACCTGAATCCTTGGACAATCGCTCTGAGAAAGTTAACATATTTGGGTTTGTAGATATCTTCAAGCTGGAACAAATAGCAAACAAACATCACATTAAAAAGGGTATCGCAATATACACACACAGTGGAAGCGTTGGTAATAAAAATGATCTCTTGTGTTAAAAACAGGTTTAAAGTCAAGAAATTTGTCATCAGAGAGGCAGTAACTTTAACTCACCTGATCTGTCACCAGCTTAGACCTATTCTTGAACTCCGGAGACTCTGAATTGTTGAGTGCGGTCGTAAATGTGTCAGAAGAGTGAAACTCCAGATCTATTACTATCTCAGGTACTGTTTTTGCAGTAGTTGTAGGCACTTTAGTTGTGGGTCCTGTAGTGGTTGTTGATGTATTGGTTACACTAACAGCTGTACTTTTTAATGCAATTGAAGAGAGTATGGTTGTGGCTGTTTTTTGTGGTGTTGTTGTGTTGAATGATGAAGCAAGAGTTGATGTGGCTGTTGAGGATATTGTTGTAGGTGTTGTTGATGTTTTGCTTATACTAAGCGCTGAACTTGCAGAAGCTGGTGAAACAGAACCGACTGAAATTAAGGTAGAAGCTGTTGGCTGTGATGCTGTTGTGGTAGATGTTGCATTAGTTGTGGATGATATGGTTGGTGTTGTGGATGATTGAGTTGTATGAAAAGCAGCTGAAGAGGGAGTGGTTGAAATAGGCAATGTTGCTTTAGATGCACTAGTGTTGGATGATCCAGGAAGAGTCATTGGTTCAGCTGTAGAGGTTTTAACTGCTGATATTAGAAAAAGATGATCAGGTTAGATTGAACCTCATGCCAACACTGACAAAAGAAAAGTCAATGAATTGTGTTTAATTAATTTCCAGTTCAGTTAGGTTTATTTTTCCTTTTTTAGTGTGTTCAGTGTGTTTTCAGGTGTTATCAGACCTACCTGAATCATTAACTGTGACAGAAGCAGAACTTATGTTCAGGGCAATAACAGCTGTTTGGTTAATCAGTAAAGTATTTACAATCTCATCAGTTGGTGGCACAGATTGTGTAGAGTTGAACATGAGCTCTGTTGTGGTAATGATTGACCCAGCTCTGGAATTAAATGATCAGAAACAGTATTATATGGTGTTCCTTTATAATTTAACCAGTTTACTCCAATCTCTTGCGTCCTCCCAGTTTCACATGCACCTGTGCGCACGCGCACATACACACACATACACTTTAAATATTATAAATATTATATATGTACCTGAAGCTTAAAACATGAGCTCTTATGAAGGAAGTATACTTCAATTTGTAGACTGTCTCAAGCTGTAACAAATTACAGACAGTTACAATAAACACCTGTGATTTGGTATGATTTGGCTCGTGAGTTGATGATAAGCTTCATATGCAAAATAAATAAATATAAGGGGCTGTACAGTTAATCAAAATCAAACTGAAATCGTGATATATATAAATCAGTGGCTGACGCTGTTTTCTCGTCCATAGACAGCAATTTAACAATCCAGAAAGGTACTAAAAAATATTGTTAAAACAGTCGACGTGACTGCAGTGGTTCAACCTTAATTTTACGAGGTGACGAGAATACTTTTTGTGTGCAAAAACAAAACAAAAATAACGACTTTATTCAACAATCTCTTCTCTTGCCCGACATTATCCTTACTCAGGTGACGCAGTAAGCACAGTGCAGTGCTTCCGTGTTTACGTCCGAATGCCGGCTCAGTATTGGCCAAAGCTGCACATGATCAGCACAACGCATGCGTTTGTTTTTGACGCAGGAGCAGGACAATAATAACCTGGAAGTGCTGGACGAAAGCAACGTATCAGAATGACACAGAAGAGAAGAGATTGTTGAATAAAGCCTTTATTTTTGTTTTGTTTTTGCGCACAAAAAGAATTCTCATCACTTCATAACATTAAGGTTGAACCACTGCAGTCACGTCGACTGTTTTAATGATGTCTTTAGTACCTTGAAAGTGGTGATTATATTGCTGTCTATGGACGAGTCATATACCTCTCGGATTTCATCAAAAATATCTTGTGTTCAAAAGATGAACGAAGGTCTTACGGGTGTGGAACGACATGAGGGTGAAGAATTAAAGGTGTTGTTAGTCATTTTTCAAAAACACTGTTTGAAATTTAGTCGGGCTGACACCAACAACAAACGTGTAACCAATCAGCATTAGGGGGCGATCTGTCGAGAAGAGAGAACGAGCAAGAAAAAAAAACAAAACAGAAAGAGAGATGTAGAAAGAGAGATGAGACACAATACAAAAGAGCTCAAAAGAATATCACTGGAATGAAGGTTTATGACTGGGCAAGCGCTTTAGGACCCACATTAATATTAGAAAAGCTTTCCAGCGCTGGAGAGAGCTAAGCGGGAAGGCCTGAAAACAGACGCGGAGGCTGCTTTGATCCCTCTTCACATGGGAGTAAAACTGGGTTTGAGTGTCATAGATTGTCTGGAGCTGCTGTGCTTGTTGGGAACTAACAACAAACTCTTGTTTGTATTTACTCTTGTGGACTGTACTTTCATTTTTTTGTGCTTCCTTGTCGTCCGTTCATCATCTGCGCTTTATTTTTCATGAAGCATTTTGTTGCGTGTCAGCTGGGATAAACACATTCACTCTCGCATTACTTGTGTAACAGTGGCCAGATAGTGAGAGTTTTGCAGTTAAACTACTGCACACTGATGACCGCGAGAGAATGCGGTGTTTAGCGTCATTAATAGTGCATTCGCCTCACATGCCAGCAGCAATTGGGCTGGGCTTCGAGACCGACTCGGAGAAGGGCGGTTATGATTGGAGGGTGAGTTTTTAAGGCGGAGCAATGAAGAAAGGGATGGGTTTGTTTGGGTTGATTTCAAATATCAACAATATCCATACCCCATCAAAAATTGCTTACTCCACTTTTAATGACAGAATTTTCATTTTTGGGTGAACTAACCCTTTAAGCTGTCATTATAGTGAATCAATTAAGTTAAACTCACATTGTCCTTAACATGCTTAGCCCTGTACTTGAAAGCCTGAGAGGATTAATCATTGAATTCAGGTATAAACGTCTCAGAGCAGCGGATCTCGAGCAGCACACTGGCTGTGTGAGCACTGGTTGTGAAAGAAGACATTGAGCTTGTGTTGGCTGCTGGTGTTGTGGAGAAAGATTCAGCAGGAGTTGTTGTGGCTGTTGTAGATGATGTTGAGTCTGTTATCATAGATTGAGTTGCTGGAACAGTTATGTATATTTTACATATAAGTGAATTATTTTTATGATATTTTTTTATCTCAATTGTTGTAAAGTTGATTCACCTACCGATCAAAATGTACAAAATAATAAAAGCTTTTCTCTCCATCTTGGAAAGTGTCCAGTGAGTCTGCAATGTGAGCAATATGTCACTGAAGAGTTAACTATGTGTGAACTTTATTAATGTAAGTAACCTGTTGAAGCTATAGTTTTAACATAACATTTCTAGAATATGTTGAAAAGAGAAAAACAAAATGCTAAAGAGGGAAAGACCAGAGATGTCTGCTCAGACATAATAACAATAACAACAGTAACAATAAGAGTAATAATTTAATATAACAATATTCAAATCAAATTCCTATAGCTACAGTATTTTACTATTATGACTCTCTTAATATTTATTTATTATATTTTTTTATTTAGCTACAATATTTTCCTATGACTCATTATTAACACCAGCATTTCAAAAAACAAATGGACAAGCAAAATAAATGTTGTTGTTGTTGCAATTTTCTTGTGACTGAAGATGTGTTACAAAACTTTATAATTAATTTAATTTAATTTAATACTCCTGCTATGTCTGACAAAGACAAAACCAGGCATCCCATATAAATGTTTTGATGATTTCCTTTTGTGATATTTCCCACACTTTAATATATAAATATAATTAACACAAACATCTTTTGTTCCTCTGCACTTGTTTCTTACAGTCATTACACATTTCTCAATACTTAGGTCACTTTTCTAGAACTCTCCGAGCACAAAAGCATTCTGTGTGGGTGAAACTGGATCTTTTTTGATTGCTTTGGCACAAAATGCATTCATTCAGTGACTACATCTTTCAAATGAAATGAATTCTTCTCTCAGACACCATCAGTAATACTGTATTGAAAATATACAAATCTAAAAAAAAGAAATATTATCAAAACAATTAGACCAGCCACAGCAAGTTCCCATCGTAGCTGAACAACTAACAATTTCTTTAGCATCAATTTCATTATCATCTTCATCTTAAGAATAATTTTGTAGTGTAATATAAACATGGACAATGTAACATGAATTCAAAACAATAAAGAGGTCTTTATAATTCTTTAGAAATATTACAAATGAAAGCATGCAATGCTATCTGTTGTTAGTGTTTTTAGGTCATTGATTTATGACTGACAAAGTGTACTTGGTAGTTTTAGCAGATTTTGAATGTGAAATGAACTGCTGTGCCAAGCTCAAAGTTGAAAACTGTGTGAAGAGTTTTGAAAAAGTGACTTAATAATCATTATAAATAAATACTGTAAATATTTTGTAACATTTCTAAGGAATGTTCTCATCTGTTTTCTTAAGATTGTTCCTAAGACAAATCTGAAGAATTTGAATTCAAAGAATGATCTTAAATACGCTACAAAAACAAAAAGTCAAATAGGGTCCTCACTGTTTAATATGAGAAATATGTATTTTAGACATCTCAATGGTGTTTGTCTGTTCACATGCTTCTGTACAGGAAGCAACAGGAAGGACAACAAGTTCCAGATCCGTTCTGCAGAAACTGCCCTGGGTTTGTCAATTCTTATCTGCATGTTCATTTATTTCCGTGAATGTATCAATTCCATCCATCCAGTGTGTGATTATGATCTGATTTCAGACTGCTGAAAGCACTAATCTGCTCCACTAATCCTTTGCTATGTTTGTTAAAGGTGTAACAGCTAAAAAAAACATGACTCCAGGTCAAATTACAAGGTCACGTATGGGCACTTTCAGAGACTAGACTTCTGACTCTGTTAAAATAAGCTCAGAACCATAAGAGATCAGATAAACTTTAATCCAAATGTCTGAAACCTTTCACAAGTACAAATTAGACAAGCTCAAAGAATTCAAAATTTTAAAAGCATCTAAAGGCTTATGTTTTTGCTTTTGATTAATTTGAACTACCTTTATTTTACATTTTCATTGTCATTCCTTATAGTCATTACCAGGGGCGTCACTAGGCCCATTTTAGGAAGGCTTTAGCCCCGATAAATCCATCAAAATTTAATAAAACCACATTGCAACTGGATCTCCTACGTTTCTCTTAGTCATTCTTGGGAATTAAAACTGACACATGCCAGATGAGATGCAGATACTTGCAATTTTGTATTCGTTGTTTTGTTTATTTTTGATAATGTATGCGTATTCCAAACTTTGTCAGTTTATTTTGCCTATCAGCCTACTAAGCACTAAAGTAGAAATCTTTTTTTATTCAGGAGGTTTAGAATGTTTTATGCTTTTTTTCAGTAAAGATAATGACTTAAAGGTTAAGGCAAGATACTACAGGCAAAAATGTTTTTTTTTTTTTTCTTCTCCAATGTTTTTGTTTTTCATGCACTGGTCAATTTTGAGATATTTGGCTTTCTTCACATTTTTATTCCCATCTATATTCTCAAGGTTTTTACAGAAGGGTTTGCTCATTTATAATTCACATGAATTTTTTTATATACAATTATATTCCTATAAACATGGTGAAAGTATTTTTTCTTTCTGGCCATTGACAGTATTTCCTGATTTATGAAGTGATAGAAATAGAGATCCAAAATCCCCTCAGTAAAAACCTTTGATGTCAGCAACATAACACTGGCTTTATCCAATGTTCAGATTTCTGTTCTGGAAATTTATGCAAATCATAAGATAATGCCTCATTTGCGTATTTAAAAATAACATTTCAGAAAACTTGTAACACAAAAATGTTTGCAATTGTTAATAAAATCAATCAAATGGGGAAGTATAATTATATCTAATTTTTTTAACCATAGTCACCTGGGTCTTACATTTTTAATTTAGCAATATAGGCCTATAAAATGCTTAATTCCTATGCAAACTGAGATGCTATAGTAAAAAAAGCCAGCCTGTAGCCCTTTAATATTGATTTAATTTCTTTTTTTTTTAAATCATACTTTTATCTCAAATTCTCAGTAGAGTATGAAGTGGATATTGTTCATGAAAACATCAGAATTGTAACATTTCAGTCCTGTTTTACACCACCAGAGGCCAGCAGAGTCATTCTGGTAATCAGTTGTACAGATTCATGTCATTCTCAATACTTCATTCTCTCAGGTGGACAGTTGGCTTTGTTCAGAATGGAATATTAACACACTGCTTAATGCACAGTATACATTATATGCTGCTTACTATTACCAAATAATATGTGAGACAGTATGCAATGACAAATTTTTCAGACATTGTTGTCACATGACCTCATTAATGCATCTTTAATTCAGTGAGTGACATCTAGTTATCATCCTAGAAATAAATATGG
The DNA here is from genome assembly GCF_019924925.1 of Ctenopharyngodon idella. Taxonomy (NCBI): domain Eukaryota; kingdom Metazoa; phylum Chordata; class Actinopteri; order Cypriniformes; family Xenocyprididae; genus Ctenopharyngodon; species Ctenopharyngodon idella. Next base: position 17,430,350 of record NC_067238.1, on the reverse strand, counting down.
TTATTTAAACATTTTTTTTTTTAGTTCTATGTAAAAATGTCTAATAATTTGGTCCCTACAATATAGGTTAAACCTGTATACACACACACACACACACATGCTGAGTTTTCATGTTTTATGGGGACTTTCCATAGACATAATGATTTTTATAATGTACAAACTGTATGTTCTATTGCCTACCCAGCCGAAACCTATCCACCACAGAAAACTTAATTCAACACAAGACTTAATCTGAGCATCAGGTATCCGTACTGTGTGTGTTTATGTTTGACACAGTATTTTTGTTTTAACAGCAAATAACAGCGAACTGGACTGGAATAACTAGGAATGTAGGAAGTTTGTTTAGCAACTGGCAGAGGAGAGACAGACAGAAATAGCCTATAAAAAGTCAAATAAGATTTTTAAGTGCTAAAAAAATAGTTTATTTATTGCAATTCCTTATAGTAATGTTAATTTTTTGAACATGTCTTCAACTAAGCTATGCATTCACAAAGGTAACAGGATTGACATTTTTTAAATATTTAAATTGTTTATTTTTAGAGAGATACTTTAATGCTTATATTATAAACACAATGTAACGTAGATTTTTAATAAACATTTCTTTCTCTTACACAAAAAGATCTATATCTATGTATCAATCTCTCAGCTGAACTGCAGTGACCCTCGTTCAGGACAGCGGGTGTTTGTGCTGGAGGGGGCGGGCGAGATCTCAGCAGATCTCAGAGCTCGAGCGGCTCCTCTTTCTCGTGTCTGCCGGTGTTTTGTGTGTGTTTGTGTCTCGGCAGATTCTCTATCTTTCGGATATGAGGGATCGTGTGTGCTTCTTTTAATCGCGTTTGTCTGGATGAACTAATGGAGTGACCGCAGAAGCGCGGCTCTGCGCGGATCATCGGAGCCCGTTATCCCGGACAGAGACCCGCTTTGTTCGGCCAATAATAAACGAATCGCGTCTACTATCGAAATGAACGACACGGAGAAAGAGAATAAATCTGATGAAGACTCAGAGTCTCTGGAGGAAGAGGAGGTTGACCCGAGGATTCAGGTACAGAGCAACAAAATCCATTTCGACTGATGCATCTGAGAATTTACATCGACAAAATCCATTTAAACCGGATTAACGAAACTCGACTGAATACGTATGGGCTATGTTATTTGGCTGTATTGATATGTTATATTGTTCTATATGCCGATTTTTATAAGTCATTCCTGTTTAACCTTCCCTAAACCAGAACTGTGGTTCGACTAGGTCAAACTCTTTTTGGATTAAAGCTCGATCAGATCGTATCATATAAATTCATCAGAAGTCTATAGGCACCGATAATCCGATCAGATAATGTTCTGTTTGTTCAGATTGTTCAACAGCTGGTGTTTGATTCTTTCAGGGGAACCCCATTGTGACTTCATCTGTTATATTCTGTTACATTGTTTCATTGTTTGTTATATTTAGGAACCGCGTTGACAATCAGAGACATTTGATGTCATATTTAGAATTAATTTTCCTTTTTAGACAAAACAGTTGAGTTCACGTGCACTGCATGCAGAATTAAGACTCGTTTATGAAGTGTTAGATTCCTATTATGATCTACAGTGACCCCTAAAAGTATTTGGACATTATATGATATATTTATATATATATATGTATATATAAACAGATTTTAGAGTCAATTATTATTTAAAATTAATAACCTTTAATACCAGGTTGTTTGACCTAGCACTATGTAAAAAAAAAAATGCACTATATTAAAATCACCAAAACATCAGTCATAAACACATTTTCTAATGCAGTGACATGCAGATATTTTTAAGCATGATTTCAGTGTCCATATAATTGTCTTTTTTAACACACTATCTATCGTTTTTTCATTTGAAACCTTCTTGGAAATCCTTTAAAGAAATGTTTTGCTTCAAAAGTGCACTTGCTTTCTTTACAAACTGACACTTTAATCTTGGTAAGAAATTGCTGCAAAGAACCATGGAGACACCTTTATATCTAAGACTGTGCTAGTTGTGCTAGATGAACTGGTTTTTCATCCTCCACCCATGAAAGAAAATATTCTCATAATGAAAACAACAGTGTGAAACATCTGTGTGTCATCAACGTGTAGCTAACATCGGAGGAAAACATACATATGAGTGTTGGGTTACTTGAATAACACTTTCCAGATGTTGCTGGCATTGCAACAGACATCTTACTGCGATCTCAAATGGCTTTATCTCTTCTACAGGGTGAACTGGAGAAACTGAATCAGTCTACAGATAACATCAACAGATGGGAGACAGAACTGGAGGTAAGGTTCACATGTCTGCTTTCTGCTGTCACTGTTTTTGCTGAAAATGTTGCAGGCGGAATTCCAAAGACATGTCTAAACGCTCGGCACCCTCCCCCTTCCGGCACTGACCAATGGAAAGTTTCTGTTCTGTGACTGACACCCTTTCTATCTGCTGAGCAGACAGAGGAAATCTCTCCTATCCGAGTCTGGAATTCCTGCTCTGAAAGCCACAAGCCTCAACCGCTAAAGAAGTAGTTTAGGAAAATGTACTGAGCCTCATTCCATTCCAAACCCATGACTGACTTTCTTCTGTGGAAGACAAAAGGAGATACAAATAATAGTAAATTGCCAGTTGCTAAACTAGCACAAGAAATATCCATTTCCATGTTTTGTTTCAGCTGATTTATGATTTCCTTTTTGAATACAGCATACAGTATGTACCCTTACAAAAATAATATGCTGGTACCATGGTAAAGGCAAGGTGTCAGATGGCAATAACATGGTAGTCTGAAGTATTTAAAATAATACCATGGTACTACCAAAAAACGTTTTGTTAGTGTAAGAAATAATAAGCAAAATGCAGTCGTAATCTATGTAAGGATCAGTGTTGGGAGTAATGCATTATGCAAGTTATGTAATCAGATTACTTTTTTCAAGTAAAGTAATGCATTACTTTTAAATTTACAACAAAATATGAGTTACTTTTTAAAATAAGTAACACAAGTAACTTTGTTTTCCCATGTATTGACTGACAGCTCTTCCTCAAAGTGAATAAAAACAGTGAAAATCTGCAAATCTGTAATAATTAATTAAATATGTTAAATTATAGAAATATACATGTATTTAATCTCACTTTAATAAGCAGTGTCTTTGCTTGCATGTTTTTTTGTTATTAAAAACCATGCAAGCCCAGCTCAGGTGACAAAAAGTAACGCAAAAGTAATGTAACGCATTACTTTCCATAAAAAGTAACTAAGTAACGCAATTAGTTACTTTTCTAGGCGGTAACGCAATATTATAACATATTACTTTTAAATGTAACTTTCCCCAACACTGGAACACTGTAAAAAAATATTTTCATGATTTGTTATCACAACATTTTTTCTTTTGTCAAATCAACTTAAATAATTAATGTGGTTCAGATAACATAATATTTTGAGTTTCTGTTGATTAAACCAATCGCCTTCATTGTATTAACTCAAATTTTTAATTTCAATGGACTCAAAATTTTAAGGCATCCTGGTAACTTGCTTTTTTAAGTTAAACCAACAATTCTTTTTTACAGTGTAATGATTACTGTAAAATTTGCATTATATATCTGTATATGTGATTATTAGATCTTTTTTGTAAAAATATTTTATCTCAACTTACGTAGAATCAGTGTTATTTTAGTATTTTTCTATACTATTATAGTTTTATTCATATTTTCAATTAGCTGTTATTGTTCAAATTTCAGTTTTCATTTTAATTTGACTTTCATTTATAGTAGTTTTGTTATGTGGTAAGGCAACATTTCTAACTTTTGTTTAGTTTGTTTTTCATCTAATATTTATATTTGATTTTATTTTAGCTTTATATCAATTAACAATTTTTAATAGTTTTAGTTTTATAAGTTGGTAACACTTTACAACAAGGTTTCATTTGTTAACATTATTAACTAACATGAACTAACCATGAGCAATACATTTGTTACAGAATTTATTAATTGTTGTTAACGTTAGTTAAATAAAAATCCAGCTGTTCATTGTTTGTTCATGTTAGTTCACAGTGCATTAACTAATACAGCATTTGATTTTAATAATGTATTAGTAAATGCTGAATTTAACATTAACAAAGATTAATAAATGCTGCAGAAGTGCAGTTCATTATTAGTTCATGTTAACTAATGCCTTATTGTAAACTAATACCTTATTGTAAAGTATTACCCATAAGTCTTTTTAAAGTCCTCTATTAGTCTTATTTCAGATTCATGACTATTTGTTCCTCATCCTCATTTTTTTTTTTTTTTTAAATGACAAATACTCACTCACAGTTCTCTGTATTTCACTGTATTTGGCCTGTGGTTAATCACCACAACAAACCAGGAAGTGTCATTCTGTCAGAGGAAGTCTAAATCCCTCTTACGTGTCTTTTGTCACTGAGGTCCTGTGTGGAAGGATGTAGATGTCAGTGTGTTTAAATATGTCATTTGAGCGACCAAACCCACTTTATAACAGATTCATGACCGGCAGAACTGGACACGATATACACACACACGCACGACTCAACCTCACTGCCCGACTGCTCATCTTATGCAACAAACGTGATTGTTTCTTTCTGCTGAGGGGGGAGTTTTCTGTCTAGAAAGCAGGGTGTAGATTCCTTCTTAACTGGGTTAAATGCTGAATTGAGTTAGCTGAAGCAGCGCTTTTCAGGGAGCAACAAAAGGCTGATTATTGAAGCGTTTCATTACTGTGAAACTGAAAGATGGACGCATATAATTCAGAGAGATTCCTGAGCATACAGTGCATGTTGCTTGGATATGATGAGCCTTTCAGTGCACTGAGATTTATTCAGGATTCACAGACAGCATGTACTTTAATTCACACTTCAGTATACCTGTAAACACAAAGACAAGAATTCAGTAGTTAATAGAGCTAAAGATCAGAATACTGTGATGTCCAGGGAGTCAATTCAACCTTAGACAGCACTGTTCGCTGATGCATATTGCACAAAAAAAATCAATCTGATTTGCTAGCTTTATTCAGTTTTCAGGAGTGTGAATGTACTTTATCAGGAAACAAAGTTGTGTTAAGTTCCTAGTGGTTTTAATGAAGAGCTACCCACTGAATATGACAGATTTGTGAGGTTTGTGCCATTGAATATTGAGATTCAGTGCCACAGACCAAGCAAACATTCAAAGTTTTGTTTGAGACACTTGACTTGTGATTTTAGATTTACTCACCACCAACATTTTTCTCTGCAGGATTCCCGGCAGAAGTTTCGCGCTGTCCTAATGGAGGCCACAGTCAAGCTGGATGAGCAGGTCAAGAAGATCGGTAAAGCCGTAGAAGACTCAAAACCGTACTGGGAGGCCAGGAGGGCGGCTCGCCAGGTGAGCTGTTTGTTTTGTCACAGCAGTGAGTTTGCATGGTGTAGAATCTTCTGGAATCTTGTCTAGGGAATAAATGATTAGGAAAAACACATCTAGAGCCTTTTAAACTTTAAGGAATATAGTTGTTCACTACTGTGAAAAGGAAAGCAAAATTATGCAATGAAGGATTGGATGTTGCCATAGAGGCCTGTTGAACAGCAGGAAACAGCTGATGACCCGGTTCAGCGGGTGTTCACTAGAAAACCTGGCATGACTTTGGTTTACATAATATTACTGTACCAGTATGTATAAAATTGGATAAACTATGAATCTATGTGCAAAGTAACTATGTTGAAAGTACCATAGCATATCTAGAGCTGGACAGTATATTAAAAATATTCATAATTCCTATGCTTGTGATACAAAATCATGAATATTGCAATGATTTTTGCTTTTATATTTTACAGCAATAATATTTTTTTTTAGACATGAAGCAAACATGTTCACGATGTAGATCTGCTCTGAAAGAATACGACTCAATTTTCAGAGGACGAGTTTTTAAGAAAAACATGTTTGCCCCAGTTTAACTTCTCATAATCACATGACCACCTTCCAGCCCCAAACACAGCCTGCGCTGTCAGCTTCTCAATAATGAATGACCTGCAGTTCAGCGTACACACGCAGGGTAATTTGTTTGCAAACAGGCCTTGGCATTTCCTATAGATAGAAACAGCTAAGGAGAGAAGACTGAACATGACATCCTTCTAATGTGTCTAAGTGCATGAAAAGCCTCTTCTCCTCAGAACATCTTAGCAACTACCCACAACACTTTAGCATAGTGACAGTTATTATTACAACCAAAATGTAGTTTTTAATATGAACAAGCATCTGCCGTTAGCAGTGTTGCCAAGTCCGCGGAATTGGGCTACTTTAACACTGTTGCCTTGGCTTGTTTTTTATGTCCACCGGTTAAAGCGACCCCAAATAACATGATATTTTCCCCTGAAATGCGAATTTTAGCAGGAATGCGGATTTTATCCCCCAGATGACAATTTGGCTAATTTTGAGCAGCAATTGGGTGGGTTTTGTAGTGAAAACCTGGCAACCCTGGTCGTTAGTGTCATGTGAATGTGTGTGAGGATGGATTTGAGATCCCTGCTGCTTTCAGCCATGAAATTCTCCATATTATCACCTTGTGACAGTGATAAATCAGCACAAATGTTGCACTCAAAGAGTCATAAAAGAGCTTTTTATATCCAAGAGGTGCCTTTAGTGAGAGTTCAGCTCAGCTTCTGGCTCTAACGCAGTTATAACACAGTCAAAACCAAACAGAGGTGCAGTGTGTTTATGATCATAGATATACAGTGTATATTCAAATGTTTGGGCTCGAAGAGTTTTTATTTATATTAAAATAATTTAAGATCATTTATTTGATCAAAAATACAGTAAAAACAGTAATATTGTGAAATATCATTACACTTTAAATACCTGTTTTCTATGTGAATAGAAATGAAAACAGTTGCGTTGCTTTATATTTGCTTCAAACCGTTATACATTTTCCTTTCAGGATTCTTTGATGAACAGAAAGTTTAAAAGAACAGCATTTATTTGAAATAGAATCAATCTTTTGTAACATTTTACTGTCACTTTTGATGAATTTAATACATCCTTGATGAATAAAAGTATTAATTTCTTTAAGAAAATGGTCTGACCCAGACTTTTAACATACCAAGTTTTACATTGTTAACTACTTGCGGCAAGCTGATTGGTTAGTGTCGCATATGCAGCCAATGAGCTTGCTGCTGAACATTTAAATGGCTGGTTAGTGTTCACTATAGCAGTTTGCAGCGCGCTTTCAGAGTTCTCATTAGATAAACTAATTTATTCTCAATTGAAGTGATGAAGAGATTGACTCTCACGAGAAAGCTGTGAGAAGCCTTCAGAAAGACAGAAGCTCCAGTCACTCGCTCATATTCTCAGTCTATTTTTAAACGCATTAAAACAAAACGATCTGACATTAGTCATGAGTGAGTAAAGTGCTGCCAAGAAAAAGACATTGTCAGCTAATCTTTTTAAAGCTCCTGATAAAACCTGATTTATTTAAGCTGAAGTAAACACAGATCATAAGTAACAAGTCATTAGACGTGTGTCTGCGAGACACCTTTAAGTCAACCTCAGCTCATGAACTGTCTTATTGTGAACAATATATCAAAGGAATGAGTGATGCACAATAATTCAGCACACACACACAGTTATGAATGTTAGCTAATGTGATTTAGTGGCTTGATTTAATCTTAATATGCATTATATCAACTTGTTTGAACTGTGTACAGCTGAAGTCAGTGTGTGTGTGTGTGTGTGTGTGTACATTTGTCTGCACTGGTAATAAAATGAAGGTGGTCTTGTGTAACTGTCCTGTCAACACTTTAAAAGACCACCATGATCTGTCTGTGTCAGTAGGTGAGACACACAGCTAAGACTGGCAGTGCCAGCTGTCTCTCAGTCAGAGTGCCAACGCCCACTTTACAGCCAATCAGAACACAGTACACGATCACACATCCACTGACCTACAGCTGAGCAGATAGATAGATAGATAGATAGATAGACAGATGGGTGTGTCTTTGAACAGTTCCCTGTGTTCAGTGTGTTCTGGCGTGTCTCTCACCTCTCATTCTGCTGGCATCTGTTCTGTCCTGTGGCACGTGAGCAGCAGGCATCAGACATCAATGACAGATGACTCCAGCACGTGTCAGCTGACCTCACACCTCACGTCCCTTCACAGCATGTGAGTCTGTGAGTGTTAATTAGAGATGAGCAGAGGTTTTAAAAAAGAGACACAGACACGCGCACACACACACACACACACACACACACACACACCACACTATCATGGACGAATCAAGGTCATTTGAACAGACAGTACATGAAGGTGTGATCCAGACTGAGACTGCATTTGATTTGCTACTGCTGCTGCAGCATCTCGTATGCAAATGTAGAACTATTTTAGTTCATTGCTCAGTTGGACATTAAAATATTCAAAAATCTCTGAGTTTCTGCTGACATTGGTTATGTTCAAAATGGCATACTACCATACTACTCATACTGTTTCTGCAGTATACTGTGCATAGTATTGACATGCATAAAATGCACACATGACATGCTACATTTGCTGCAAATTGCACATTTACCCACTGACAGATCTTACTATCAACCCACTAATTTTACTCATAATATTTGTTCAGTATGCATTATGGACACAGTGAAAATGTGCACATTTTCTGTATTCATAGAATACCTGGATGGATTTGCTGAAATGTGGACATGTATAAAACAGAGCTAACTGCAAGGAATATTTTATCAGATAATGCATTTCACTTGACTTAACCTTGTATTTACAGCGTGATGAATTAATCAAATATCGGGCTTTTTAAACATCTTTTCCTAGACTCAATATTTGATTTGTCAAAATAAAATAATAGTTGTAATTTCTGAGATGATAACTGAATTGAGGTCATATGACAACATTTGTATTATACGTAAGCAGTAAGCAATAAGGTACAAGAGGCTGTGCTGTATCGGCCGTGACTTATTCACGATACAGCACTAGCCTCGAGTACCTTATTGATTTTATAAAACGGTTACCACACAATACAAATATTAAAGCCAAAAATATGTATCAATGCAACTTTCATGAAGTAAACTTTACCTAAAGCCTTCCTTCCGCCGGAAAAAATAGTCCCTGACCGTGAACAGCAACAGAAGTTACATTATTACGCCATTAGATGGCGGCAAAGACTGTCTTTACGAGTGTGTCAGTCAGTAGCGAAGACTTTTACATTGAGAAGACTGAATTGTTGTGAACACGGAACAAAACGCAACTGACAAATGCTTTGACTAGCGCTGTCAGTCACGGGAAAACCCCTTAACTTTTAAAAGGACAAGATAATACATCGACATTTAAACAGATTTTTTTATTATGAACTTAGGACTGACCTGAAGGAAAATGCTAACTCTGAATGCAGGTAATAAACTCGCTCACTCGATCTTTTTCTCACAATACTCTTCTACATAATACAATAAGCGTCAATGAACAATATCAATTGAGAACATACAGTTTATGTTGCTAAGAGTAGTTGCTAAGGGTGTTGTGTAGTGATACACAGATCCATTGGGTGAAGCGGTCATAGCCGTGTTTTATTGTGAATAAAACACAGCTATTGACCAATCAGAATCAAGGACAGGAACTAACCGTTTTATAATATTATTGATTGTTGCACACTGCATCACATGCAATTTAAAAAAAAAAAAATAGTAGGCAGAATACAGGATGCAATGTAGTATTCAGTGAACTAGTGTTCCATTTCGGAACACTGGAAATGCTGAACTTCCTGTTTTCCACACAGATATTCAGGCTTCAATTTAACATTTAGTAAACAGTTTTAACATAAACTAATGCACTTAATGTGATGCATATTTGTCAGTCATACATAAACAGGTAGGATTTCTGTAATAGTACTAATAAACTGAATATGTTTTAAGCGGGTTTATATATTAGTCATCAACGAATACAGCTTGTTTCAATCTCAGACATTTTAACTGAATATTGTTTTCTACAGCTAGACATGTTCAACTGAATAATTTTTTTTTTTTTACAATGAATGAACATATTTCTGCTGATTCTAAGCCATATAAATAAATGCATTTTAAAAATATGATTATTTAAATAAAATCAAATAGATGGTTAATAGTAAACTGTGCTTTTGCACTTCAGGGCACCATATTTTTCTGTAAAAGCAAGAAAATTTTAATTTTATGTCAAATGAATGGACAGAGAGAGATAGTGAGAAAGAGAGGAAGCTTGGATTGCATAAATCATGGAGAGTCATGAAGAAAGAGCCGGATTGTTTACTCTGAGCCCTGTGGATCTGTGCAGATGGAAAACAGCCGTCTTTGTCTCATTTTGGATGAAGTAGTGGAATTCCACTAGTTTGCTTAATGACGCTGGGAGATCGACAGTCTCACTCGTGCATGAAAGATGTTCATATGTGTTTGCATGAAGGGTAGTCAATTAATCTGTGTGATCATGCTAAAAGCAGCAGGAGGAAGTTTGTAGATTATTTACAGTGAAGTAAACATGCAAACATACTTCTGCATTTACGACGAATGCTAATAAAAACACGGGGAAGTTTCCTGTGTTTAAAGAAGAGTTATTGTGTCAGTAAAGTGACTTGTTTTTCTGCATTTCTTCGGGTGGATAAACTTGCTTTGTTTGTCAAAGCGGTAAGAAGTGGGTCACAGTTTTTAGTAGGTCAGACAGAGTTTAGGGTGTGTCGAGGTGATTCTGCATCTTCAGATCATACTGAGGTCATTAAATGTTAATTGAACATGATTTCAGCGCAGAGTGAACGCTGCTCATGAAAAATCCATCATGTCTGCCTGAGTTTGGGAAGAAAATAGGTCAGCAAACCAGAGAAAATCAGATACTTGTGCTGCCTGTCAAACACATTACCAGGAGGAAAAATGAACAGTATAAAACATTTCTCAGTCCAGACACACAGAACATAGCAAGTGTGTGTGAACAGACAGGCAGATGAGCGAGTGTGTGTGATTTTGACCTTAAAAAAAAGTGCGAACCTTTATTGACGTAACTCTAATCTGTCATTGCAGTGATTACAGAGCTCAGCTTCACCTGACCTTAACCTTGACCTTATGAGTGAAAGTGTCTGAAGGCTTGTGTTGGCAATGGCCCTGTTTACACCCGGTATTAAGAAGCATTTTGGTCGATCAGTTCACAAGTGGACGACGCTAAATAAAGGTGTATCTAAAACGTTTTGAGCTTGTCCACTTTTGACCACTTCCAGAGGTAGTTGAAAACACATTAGGCCGAATTGCTTTCATAGTGCACATGCTCATGTGGTCGAATGTGTTCAAACAGCCACAAAAGACTGCCTACTCTCCGGCTACTGACCTAATGCGTTAACATTATGGGAAGAGCACTAGCCAGACGGGATTTAAACTTTGTCAGCTGAAGACCCAAGTTTGATTTGAAGACAAAAAACATACCAAGCACAATGTCCTCTAACACTCACTCACAGACAGCGTTTAGCTGGTCTTGCGTCTGTCAGAACAGAAACGAAAGCTGATGCTCACCATATGCATAACTATTTTCTTCATTGATAAAATCTGAAATGTTTCTTGAGCAGCAAATCAACATATTGCATTGATTTCTGAAGACTGGAGTAATGATTTGAGCTTATGAAATGCAAAAAAAGGTTTGAACCTGCAACCTTTCAGTTGTCAGACCAGATCTTTAACTAGCCTAGTCTACAGCATCTCTCATTGTGCGTCAGTATGTGTAGAATCCCTCAGTGGGCCGTACTTCGGTCTGTAGGGTCTTCAGGAGCGCAGGTCATCACGAGTTACATAACAACAACAGTGACGGCTTTATGGCTGTCATTTCTCCAGACCCCGCCGAGCTGACACTGGAGCTCTTTATGACAGAGAAGCTCAGTCAAAATCACAGTATTATGAGCAACACACAATGAACTGTTGACAGATCAGGAGAAATGCATCATCTCTCATCAACTCTAGTGTAGGCTGCCGTTCTGGTTTACTCTGTGGTCATGTGATGCACAACTGGGTGTTGATTGAGTCATGGATTTTGTAATAGCCAGTACTAAAAAAAGCAGTGTGCACAACGGCTAATATAAAGAGTATAATAATATACACTGTTCAAAAGATTTTTAGTATGAAATTAATACTTTTATTCAGCAATGATACATTAAATTAATCAAAAGTGACAGTAAAGACATTTATAGTGTTACAAAAGATTTCGATTTCAAATAAATGCTGCTCTTTTGAACCTTTTATTTATCAAATGTGTCAATGTTTTCACAAAAACAAAGCGGCACAGTTTATTGAGCAGCAAATCAGCATATTAGAATGATTTCTGAAGGATCATGTGACACTGAAGACTGGAGTAATGATGCTGAAAATTCAGCTTTGGTCACAGAAAAAAATTACATTTTAAAATATATTCAAATAGAAAACAGTTATTTTACATTACAATAATATTTCACAATATTACTGTATTTTTAATCAAATAAATGCAGCCTTGGTGAACAGAAAAATCTTACTGACCCCAAAAATTTAAATGCTAGTGTGCTAATTAAATATAATACAGTTAAATGATACAGAAAATCAGACAAATCTTTGCTATTAAAATGTTTCCTAAAATCACTTAAAAACTGCCCCTCTGAGAAGCCAATGCAAATTCAATTATCAGTCTGGCTAATGTATCAGTGTACTGATTCAGATTCAGTGTCCAGCGTTTGCCCACGCAGACATGCCATCACATCCTTACATTAGCAGCAGCCTAAATGGAGCTATTGTTAGTGCTGTACATGCATTGTTTCATGATGTTGAATGGTCAGTTTTGAACAATGATCAGAAAGGTCAGTTCTGAACACGTTTGACATGACACATTACCCAACATAGTCATGAACCCGAGAAAACCAAGTGTGCCCTTCATCTCGCCAGTGCAAAGTGACGTCTGTGTGTGTGAGTCATCTGTCTGGAGTCTCTCTCTCTACCTGTACACTTCACTTAGCACTTCTGTATTCTTCCATGCAAAACAGAAATACAATGACGTTCACACAGCGTTGACCAAGCCACTGTGATTTTTAATGGACTGTGACACAGATAAAGAAAGCAAGCAAGCAAGAAATAAAGAAAAATATTAATATTATAAGTTAATATGAAACTAGTTTGATAAATTTGCTTATATCCTTGTCTGTGTAAAGTTATATATAGTTTTTTAATCTCCCGTCAGGACAGTAAAGACTTGATTACTTTTTGTAACACTCTTAAAAATAAAGGTTCTTTACTGGCATTGATGGTTCCATGAAGAACCTTCAACATCCATTGAATCTTTCCATTCCACAAAAGTTTCTTTAGAATTTTAAAATGTTCTTCATACTAAGAAACAAAAAGGTTCTTTTTAGAACTTTTCACTGAGAGGTTGTGGGGAAACAAAAATGTTTTTTCTGTTACATCACTGTGAAAACCCCCTTTGAAACCTTTATTTTTAAAAGTGAAGGATATAAGAAATAGACTGTCATCATAATGCAAACAGATCATAAACACATAGCTCGAAATTTATTTGCCTACAAAAGATGAAAATGACAATTCTGAAAACTTTACAGCTCAAATAATACATTTTTGTACAACAGAATTTATATGTAAGCAATAAACAAAAGCACAAGCTGCTTTTAAACCTTATAGATTTTAAGCTCATTACTGCAAACATAGTTCTTGTTTGGTTTTATAATCTGAGTTCAAATTGTTTTGTGCTAAACTCTATAGACCACTTCTGTGATGAACTTGTATTGAACCTAAAACATTCCTTCAAGATCTGAGTTTGTTTATAACTGAGAAAATCCCAAAATCCTCATGGATTTCAACTAATCTGCTGTCTGTCTGCACAGACTGAGGGTGAGATGATTGAGCTTTATGAAAAATACATCAGCTTCTTGTCTCAAGCTGTACTAGTTTTCTTTATGAATTCTTCAGCATGTAAGAGGGATCGTCTGTAAATGAGAGGCTCATCCCACAGAGAGGCAGAGCCTGGTCATGTGATATATTAAAGCTGAGCGACTAATGCTGTGACTGTCACTGATAAAGCTTTATGATTCATTGAGGGGAAATTAAAAGAAAACTAAAGATTAGATTGTGTGGTAACAGTTTACAGTAAGTTATGCTAACTAATGTTAACAAATGTAAAGTGTTACCAATCTTATTCACTTAAACACTCTTAAATCACATTGTAATTCTTTCATAAGTAGAAATATCTCACATTGTACTACTTGGCACTGAATGGTGGTACATTTGCGTCATCAATACAAATGAGTGAGTATTGACAGCAGCTGTTTACAACTGTATCTTGGTAACACTAAGGATGTGTCGTCATCATTTTACATAACAACATGTGCACACTTGAATCTGTCTGTTGCGCGTGCATTGCAAGAGATGAAGAATGTGAGCTGCTCGCTGAAAGCAGTTTCTGCTTAGACATGAATTATATATTAGTCTGCAAATTATGCTTCAGCAGCAGAGGTTCACTTCAGCAAATTATACCGGATTGTGTTCATACCAACTGTGAGTGGTGTTGAAGTCATAACCGAGTCTTTCTCGTGTCTTACAGGCTCAGGTAGAAGCTCAGAGAGCCACACAGGAGTATCAGCGAGCCATCGAGATCCTCCGGGCGGCGAAGGAGACCATCGCTCTGGCTGAGGAGCGTCTGTTAGAGGAGGACAGCAGGCAGTTTGACTCGGCCTGGCAGGAGATGCTCAACCACGCCACCCAGAGGGTGAGAGACACAAGACCACTGACCATAAACATACTATAGATCAGTTCCTTTAGCTGTAGACCACAGTTTACTGTTCTATGCTATGCAGTTAATTTGATCTGAACTGCTCTGATTGGCTCTTCCAGGTGATGGAGGCGGAGCAATGCAGGACCCGCAGTGAAATTGAGCACAGAGAAACGGCGACCAAATACAACGCCGCCATCAGCCACATGAGACAACTGGAGAAGAAGCTCAAACGCACCATCAACAAGTCCAGGTCAGAGGACATCCATCCATCCATCCATCCTTCTGTCTAGCCGTCGGTCCGTCTATCCACCCACTCAATCTATCCATCCATCCATCTGTCCGTCCGTCTATCCAGCCATCCATGCATCCATCCATCCATCTATTGACCCACCCACCCTTCCATCCATCTATCCCTCCATCCATCCATCCATCCATCCATCCATTCATTCATCCATCCATCCACCCCTCCCTCCATCCGTCCGTCCATCCACCCACTCAATCTATCCATCCATCCCTCCCTCCATCCATCCATCCATCCATCCTTCCCTCCGTCCATCTATCCCTCTGCCCATCCATCCTTCCCTCCGTCTATCCATCCATCCATCCATCCATCTATTGACCCACCCACCCTTCCATCCATCCATCCATCCATTGACCCACCCACCTTTCCATTCATCTATCCATCCATCCCTCCATCCATCCATCCATCTGTGTTTTTGATAAACATACACTACCGCTCATAAATTTTGGGGTCAGTAAGAATTTTTTTGAAAGAAATTACTACATTTATCCATCAAGGATGCATTAAATTGATCAAAAGTGACAATTAAGACATTTATAATATCACAAAAGATTTATATTTCAAATAAATGCTGTTCTTTTGAACATTAAATAATCCTGAAAAAAATGTATCACAGTTTCCATAAAAATACGAAGCAGCATGACTGTTTTCAACATTGATAATAATCAGAAATGTTTGACTTATTTAAAAAACATTAAAAATCTTACAGACCCAAAACTTAGTGTATTTACACTGAAATTATATTTTTCTTTCTGTCTTGATGTCAAAACGGTAACAAAAATGTAGAAGTCCACATAATGAATACGATGACATACAGTGCATTGCAATGCAAAGAAAAATCGAGAACAAATCGAAGTGTCTAAGATCATACATATAAATCATGTCGCAATGGACATAAAGAGGAGACACCCTAAAATCTTGCTGAAACAAGTTCTGCACGCACGGGCCCTAAATCATAGGAATTCATTTCAAACATGTCAATATTTGGAAATAAAATTATGTTTCCTTCAGAAAACCCACAAAATGTTTCCTCTCATCACATGTAAATGACTAAAAGTCTGTCAGTAGAGTGTGTCTTTCTGTTTGTCCGCCCCACCCCGGGCCTCTGCTGTCGCTGGGTTGTGGATGGAAGTGTAGTTCAGTGTGAGGCGTCTCTAATGTGTTCCAGATGTGTTTCTGCTGGTGGAATGTGCCGGTTCTTTCACAGAGCTCTGTTGTTGCCATGGAAACCGGCTCTGAGACTCACTCTGTCTAAATCGTTCTCTTTCTCTCCCTCTGCAGGCCGTACTTTGAATTAAAGGCGAAATATTATCTGCAGCTCGAGGTATGTCAGTTTTTACGTCAGTTTTTATTTTGCACGAAATAATATTTTAAGAACTTTTCATCCAAAAATCAAAGATTACTTTTTTATATAAATATATATTTTTTTTTCATTCATATTTATTTATATTTTATTTTATATTTTATTTAAAGAAAATGAAGGCTAGTTTTAAAACCATTAAATTGTTGTTGTTGTTTTTTTTGCTTTTCATGTCAAATAAGTACTAATTTCACCCCTAATTTTCATTACTGTAATGTGAATAAAATAATTTTTATTTTTAATTTGATATAATCAGAAATTATTTAAATTGTAAATTTATACATCAATGTAGTTTTTGCTGTACTGAATTTAATTTAGGTTGATTTATATAAATCATTGTATTACAGTAATTTTTGTATTATTTTTAAACTACTACAAATAATTGTGAATATAAATTTTAAAAATTATATTTAAAGATATTTTATTTAAATATTATGTTTTAATATATATTTTATGTTTTGTTTAAAAAAATACAGTGTGTAATAAAGTAATGGAAATCTCAGGAGAACCACCATTAAGAATAATGGGAATTACATTAAATAAATAAATAAATTTTTAAAAACATACAAGCGCACTACAATAATGAGAATACTTCAATTAAATGTTAATATAATTCTAAATTAAAACAATATTTTACAATTTTTTTAAAATTATATTTAAATATATAATTTTTAAATATTATGTGTTTTAATATATTATATATTTTATTTAAAAATACAGTATGTAATACAGTAATGAGAATCTCAGGAGAATCACCATTGTGTGGGGATAAAAACAATAAAAAATAAAATAAAATAAATAAATAGATAAATACATTTAAATAAATAAATAAATACATACATACATACATACAAATTTCATTTTTTTTCAAATTTTCATTTTCTTTAGACATTTTCTTTAGTTAATGTTTGCATGTTTTTAGTAATTCAAGAATATTCCTTTTAAAAACACAAACTAACATGTAGATTTGATCTGATTTTGATTATAAACATATGTGACCTGTTCTCCACTTTACCTTGTCCTCCATCTCCCATACAGCAACTGAAGAGACGGGTCGACGAGCGTCAGGCTAAACTGACCCAGGCCAAAGCCGAGTACAGGACGGCCCTTCGGAACCTGGAAACCATCTCAGATGAGATCCACGCACGCCGCCGACTCTCTGCCATGGGGCCCCGGGGCCGAGGGGTGGGGGCTGAAGATGACGGGGCTGCTACCGACGACATCGCCAACTTCAAAATGGAGTCTGATGGCATATCGAGTAAGTGAGATCATACATAATGCGCAGACAGATTTGATTCAGTTTGTAATAACAGCAGTACTGAAAAGAAACCAAAATATTTCACAAATATATAGTTTATTAGGTTTGAAATGGTATATGATATTTTGTTATCTGATCCAATAAAACCAAAATTATTTGAAATATACAATTCCAGGTTTATTAGACAACTAGATTGGGAAGCAAGCATGAGAATATTCAATATGCTGATGTCAACTCAAACCTGTGTTTGTTCTACAGTGATGTCTGTGAATTTCGAGGATAGCTGCAACGGCACAACATCAGAAGACGATCCCGAGACACAGTCCACCTGCAGCCTGAGCTCCACGTCTGCGCCTCTAGACCTGCCCTGTCCGTTCCCCTCCTCTTCCTCCCCGTATCCCCTGCTCTCGTCCTCCTGCCCGTACCCTTCCTCTTCCTCTTCGCCCCCGCCGTCCCTCTCTGCCGGTCCTGACCTGCTCCAGCTGCCCGGCTCGGGGTCTCTGGAGGGCTTCGAGCAGGTGTCTCCGGTGTTGGGCCCTCGCAGTGAGTGCAGCGGGGCCTCGTCACCAGACTGTGAACAGGAAAGAGGTGAGAGCCAAAAGTCCTTGAACCATGAGGACGATGAGAACCGACTCACATCAAGTTTAGTTTACTTGTCAAAGCCAATTTTACTTACATTTGATGAGTGTTAAGGGATTATTTCGTGTTCAATACAAGTTAAGCTCAATCAACAGCATTTCTAGCATGATGGTGATTATCCACAAACATTAAAGGGGACCTATAATGCCCCTTTTACAAGATGTAATATCAGTCTCTGGTGTCCTAGAATGTGTCTGTGAAGTTTCAGCTCAAAATACCCCACAGATCATTTATTATAGCTTGTCAAATTTGCCCCTATTTGGGTGTGAGCAAAAACACGCCGTTTTTGTGTGTGTCCCTTTAAATGCAAATGAGCTGCTGCTCCCGGTATATATATATTGTTACAAAATCACATTTTATTGTCTGGGGTCAAAAAAAAGTTATATTTTTGGCAAATGTAAAGGCTCTTGCACACCAAAAGTGAAATGAATAAGCCTCAGACTGAAGGAAATGCAAAAATTATGCCTTTACTTGTATTGAACCCGGAAAATTCCTTCAATTTCAGATAAGTTTCTGACATTAGCCAACATTCATTTGTTCTGAATAACTGAACAGATTCTCAACAGTTCATTGTGTTTTCTAACAGGTGAGAGAGCAGAGGGCGCAGAAGTTAAACCTGGAAGTACGAACAGCATCAGCAGTCAGAAAAGCTCCCACCTGGAGAAGAGCCTGCGCAGTTTATCTCTCCAAACTGCAGATGACACAGACACTCGTTCTTTCACTGTGACTTCCAACACACCAGCAGTGCTGCTTCTCAACAGTGTTTAAACTCCTGCTCTATAGGAACCCAAACCTTCAGCACAGGGGCCAAAGCAGGGGCCCGTATCTGAGACTACAGTATGACATGTCAGAGGAGCCATTGTGTGAAACTATTATCATCTCAGTGTTACGGACATCTCATCTCAGACTGATTTAAAACCAGAAAACCATGAAAGTATTAGAATTGTCATGCAGACATCAACTATGAAGTGACGGGAACTATATTGAACTTTTCATCATCACGGAGTGGATGTTCTTCATGTCTTCCTCAAATGTTTGTGTTGTGAATTTTTATGGGTGTTGACACACCTACTAACTGTTGTAGCATAAACAATTGTAAGTGACTGGATTAGTATGCATGGCACCACCTGATTCTCCGGCGACTAAGTAAATGAAGCTTACGATTGAAAGCGGTTAATGGGACGTCAGCCTTAGCAGAAGATATCTGCACTTGTTTTTCACTCTGTCGGCGTTGTGCGATGAACATTTCTATTGTCTTAGATTTACTCCACAGGTCGTAATGTAAGAGGGACTCATGTAGTTCAAAGCTATATATTTATACTCAGTGTTTATCTCGTTATCATGATGTTATCAATGTGTTTCCATGGCACAAAGTCCTTATTTGTGTAATAAACAGATGCTCACAGCACAAGTCACTTTCCACTGTTGTGATTTCACACAGTAAGACGTCTTTATTCCAAAACAGAGAGTCTTGATCTTGTGATCTTGGTCTTGAGACCTCACCAGACTTCAGACCTCATAGGTCTCAAACTTAAAGGGGTCCTTGATTATGATTTCACTTTTTTAACTTTAGTTAGTGTGGAATGTTGTTGTTTGAGCGTAAACAACATCTGCAAAGTTACGACGCTCAAAGTTCAATGCAAAGGGAGATATTTTCTTTTACAGAAATTGCTTTTTAAGGACTACAACAAACAGCTGGTAGGGACTACAACGAGATTCTTCCCGGGTAAGTGACATCACTAACCCTAAAATTTACATAAACCCCGCCCCCGAGAACACGCAACAAAGGGGGTGAGTCCATGTTGGGCTGCTTTAGAGAAGAGGAAGAGTTGTTGTAGTAGAGTGTTGTTGTCATGCCGTCATTTTACGCCGGACTGCTTCACAAATGAGGGTCAATTCAACGCTGGATTCGCACAAAAGATTAACATGACGGCACATGCTAGTCGATGAGTTGAATCAACTCCACAGCAACTAAAAATTCTTTATCCACTAACCATTCAGAAACATCCAGTTTCATTCTTAAAGTTGTAACTTCTTCCTGAGTCTCTCCATCAGTGTCGACTCCGGTTTGAACAATGTAAGGCTGAACACCGTTACTGACAATCCTCATTTTGGCTGCGTGAGATTCTCCAGCTTTGTTGTTGTTGAGCAACCGAAGCGTGAGCTGTTAAAGGGGGCAGGAAGCAGCAGCTCATTTGCATTTAAAGGGACACACAAAAACGGCGTGTTTTGCTCACACCCAAATAGGGGCAAATTTGACAAGCTATAATAAATGATCTGTGGGGTATTTTGAGCTGAAACTTCACAGACACATTCTGGGGACACCAGAGACTTATATTACATCTTGTGAAAAGGGGCATAACAGGTCCCCTTTAAAGGAATAATTCATCCAAAAATGACAATTGTCATCATTGACTGTCTTTCATGGAACAGAAATGTGTGCACTATGGGGTGTGAAACCTAACAACACTTCGCTAACTAAGCAGCCAATTGTGTCAGTCGTCACTTACCTTGCCGTGAACTGATGTCGTGATCAGTGACATTAGAGAAGTGTGACACTCTCGTTATCACCCCTCTCATCAGAGAATACAGTGACTTTATTTAGCCATTTATCACCAAATAACCCAGCAATGTTATGTATAGTTTTCACATGACTTCACACACTTATAGGATCGCCCACCTGGAGGGCAAAACAAGATTTTCCTCCATTGGCCTCCAGTGATTTTGTACATAATACTAATGAAGTAAGACGGTGAAACTGGGGGACCAAATTTAGTGTGCACATTATTGATGCATACTATGTACAGTCAAGCAGATGAACCCAGAATATAAATGGAACATAGTTTCTCGTTAAGCGTTTTTACGTAGAAAACCATAAAAACACTTCATGTTCTGGCCTCATCTAGCCTGTGTGTGGTGTTCATCGTCTGAGAGGTGTGTGCTGAATTTGGTCTTTTAATATCACTGTTTTAGTACATTAAGGCACATTTAGAAGCGTTTTAGAACCTCTTGCTGTTTTTAGTGATTGAAACACCGCAGCAGGTGCTGGATATGGATCACGGGTGGTCAAAACTTGCGTTTCATTCACATATTTTGGCTTTTCTTCTTTTGAGATGGAAAACTGACAGGCCTGTAATGCAGTTCTATGGATGTTTTGCCCGGTCTCCGTTCCAGTCACGTGAAAACTATGAATAGCTGGTTGATTTGGTTAGTTGCTTGCCAACAGTGAGCCTTTTATTTGTGGGCTTAGTTTTAATAGTAGAAAGTGAAGAAAAAGGTAAAGCTCAGTGTAATCCAGTTTTAAAAAAACTTAGAAAACGAAGATATTGTAGCATAAGAGCTAGCAGCTATTGGTTGGAGGTGGTAGTAGTTCATCATTAGGCCATTAAGCACAAACATTTCTAGTAGTGCTCAAAATGTTGGAATACACTGTGGTTCTTCTATTTTGGAAGGAAGTGTGGCGAAACTTGGAGAATGGATTTAACAAATATAACCTTATACTTATGTCTTCTTAGTGATAAACACTTCTACCACAGGGTGTCAGCAAAGCACATTTTGGATTAATACTGACAGGCTTCATTATTGCAGCAAGAATGTTTTGTAAAACTATGGGAAGAACACAAAAACATCTGAATTTGCTGAATGGGTTAACTTTATTCCTGAAAAGACTTCCTTTGAATACTCAATATCTAGAATGATACAAAAGGGTAATTTTTAGTAAGTCTGGGATCTTTAAGTCTTCTTCCTGTACATTAAGGCCTCAATGAGGAGCAATGATCGATATGACGCATGTGCTTTTGTAAAATGTCTTAAGTGCTGTGAATGACTGTCTTTCTGTTCTGTTTAGGGTTTTTTTGTGTGTGTGTTTTATGTTTTTGTATTGTTTGGTTTTATTTTTGTCCTTTTTGGGGAGTGAAGTTGACAAATAATTTGTCCATCTCCTAATTTTATTTAAATGGTCAGAAAATGTCTGCATCATCGTGCCATGAGCCTATTATAATATGTCATAAAATAGCCAATAAGTCTTTAATCAAATTCAAACTTATAATCAATGAACCACTAATGCACCACAAGCACGTAATGTATACACAAGCAAAAGAAGTCCATTGTCCAAACACAATCTGTGAATTTGCTGGTTTATTTATTCTGATAATACTTTACTTATGTAAGTTTCTGAATACAAGACTTTTAGCTGTAGTGGAGTATTTTCATAGTGTGGTATTAGTATTTTTACTTTCTTCCACCATTGTCTCCTGTAGTTTACATATCTAGTTCATCAAGATAAATAACCTACCGAAAATAATACCTTTGCATAAAGATCTACTATCATTAGCTGTTTGCCAACACACAGGGGCATTATATTAAAGCCTTCCATGATCATAGTCGGGAGACGGATTTGTTAAGCTTCCTCCAGGTTTTGTTTAACACTTTAAAGCCCTCCATGGAGCAGAATAGGAATAAAGCTAATAGGTTAATATAGGCTAATATAAAGGCCAAAATACTGTATGCTTCAGTTTTGATGCATTCAGCTGAATGTAAACTTTCAAAGTATACTTCATTTGACATTGTGACAAGTTTCATCCTTGTCCAGTGTCTGCGTTATTTATCTCCAGAAGTGTGCCTTGATAACCTATCACATTACAGCCTTGATGTCATTGAATTTCTTTCAGAGTTGTGCAACAGTCACAACTGTTTGCGGATACCATAGAAAGGAATGAGAAGTGTTGTAAATTGAATCACAGAACAACAACAACAAACTATTGGAGACCGCAACAATAGACGCATGTTTGAGGGGGTTGAGAAATACCCACAACTCAACTATAAAAGAGTACAAAGACATTTTCATTTGTCATAATTTCTGGAGAGAAATGCTGGGGATGCGTTGGCTGCTGGGGAAAATATATAACATTACACAAACAAAAACATAAACAAACGGTGTGAAAAAACATTCAGCTACAAGTATGCAGTTAAAATAATTCATATACTGTATCATTCACTAAAGTTGTGTGGGGTGGGGGTAACTTAAGCGCTATCTCCTGTGATGCCACAATTGTGTATCATTGTGGGATGTGGAGCTTCCTGAAGCACAGGCATAGGAGTATAGACTTGGCGGCAAGGATCCCCACAAGGGGAAGAACTTAGGAAAGTTAGCCAATATATGTCTAAAAGTGAAGTTTTACACTAAGCGTTTGTGTCAAAACCGTAGTATACTTTTGGCTATATAGCATATTTTAAATCTTAGTCTACAACCCAAATTCTGGAAATGTTGGGACGTTTTTTAAATTTGAATAAAATGAAAACTAAAAGACTTTCAAATCACATCAGCCAATATTTTATTCACAATAGAACATGGATAACATAACAAATGTTTAAACGGAGAAATTTTACACTTTTATCCACTAAATGAGCTCATTTCAAATTTGATGCCTGCGACAGGTCTCAAAAAAGTTGGCACGGGGGCAACAAATGGCTGAAAAAGCAAGAAATTTTGAAAGGATTCAGCTGGGAGAACATCTAGCAACTAATTAAATTAATTGATATCAGGTCTGTAACATGATTAGCTATAAAAGGGATGTCTTAGAGAGGCAGAGTCTCTCAGAAGTAAAGATGGGCAGAGGCTCTCCAATCTGTGAAAGAGCACGTAAAAAGATCGTGGAATACTTGTGGAAAAAGATTGTGGAAAACAATGTTCCTCAACGTCAAATTGCAAAGGCTTTGCAAATCTCATCATCTGCAGTGCATAACATCATCAAAAGATTCAGAGAAACTGGAGAAATCTCTGTGCGTAAGGGACAAGGCCGAAGACCTTGGTTGGATGCCGGTGGTCTTCGGGCCCTCAGACGACACTGTATCACTCATCGGCATGATTGCGTCAAAGACATTACTAAATGGGCCCAGGAATACTTCCAGAAACCACTGTCGGTAAACACAATCTGCCGTGCCATCTGCAGATGCCAACTAAAGCTCTATCATGCAAAAAGGAAGCCATATGTGAACATGGTCCAGAAGCGCCGTCGTGTCCTGTGGGCAAAGGCTCATTTAAAATGGACTATTTCAAAGTGGAAAAGTGTTCTATGATCAGACAAGTCCAAATTTGACATTCGTGTTGGAAATCACAGACGCCGTGTCCTCCAGGCTAAAGAGGAGGGAGATCTTCCAGCGTGTTATAAGCATTCAGTTCCAGCATCTCTGATGGTATGGGGGTGCATAAGTGCATACGGTATGGGCAGCTTGCATGTTTTGGTAGGCACTATGAATGCTGAAAGGTATATAAAGGTGTTAGAGCAACATATGCTCCCCTCCAGATAACGTCTATTTCAGGGAAGGCCTTGTGTATTTCAGCAGGACAATGCAAAACCACATACTGCAGCTATTACAACAGCATGGCTTAGTCGTAGAAGAGTCCGGGTGCTGAATTGGCCTGCCTGCAGTCCAGATCTTTCACCTATAGAGAACATTTGGCGCATCATTAAACGAAAAATACGCCAAAGACAACCACAAACTCTTCAGCAGCTGGAAATCTAGATCAGGCAAGAATGGGACCAAATTCCAACACCAAAACCCTAGAAACTAGATGCCTAGACATCTTCAAACTGTTTTGAAAAGAAGAGGAGATGCTACATCATGGTAAACCGTCCCAACTATTTTGAGACCTGTAGCAGGCATCAAATTTGAAATGAGCTCATTTTGTGCATAAAATTGTAAAATTTCTCAGTTTAAACATTTGTTATGTTATCTATGTTCTATTGTGAATAAAATATTGGCTCATGTGATTTGTAAGTCTTTTAGTTTTCATTTTATTCAAATTTAAAAAATGTCCCAACATTTCTGGAATTCAGGTTGTAATTAATTGTGACGAAAATATTTCAGTCCCCAAACTTTTTTTTTTTATTAGTAAGCATTTATTTTGTGTGTTGAGTGTGTGGTAATGTTTATTTGTACTGTATGATGCACTAACTAGCTTGGCTATGGTTAATAATGGTCAGTGAGCATTAAATGCCAAGTGTGACGTCTGTATTTGCATCCTTCCAGCACTCATCTGTCTTTCCTTTCACTTCATTTCCAAACCCTCAAACCTGGCCAAAGTTACTTTTAGCAAATATACAGCTATCATTTTGCACTACAAATTTTGTCCAATCAAATGCTCTCTGAAAATCTCTAAAACATGAGAGCGTGAGAAAGAAAGCACGATTTCCATCGATATCAAAAAAGGTAATTTAGTAGGGAAAACAAGGAAAATCATATTTATTTGTTTTGTCAATGTCATTGTGGTCTTTGGTTCTTTTGCTGTTATCTGTAAGGACCTATGAAATAACTGAAATATTTTGGCGAAATGATGTAATGATGTAATGCGGTCAACAGACCTGGAACTACTTCTGTGTGCTTACTGAACAATAATTTTAGTTTTTAACAAATGTTGTAATCAAACTTTAAACCAGGACCTTAGTGCTCTTGACTGAACATCTTCTGTAGCTTTAGTAATAATAAGTGTATATTTAATTCATACAGTGTGGACTATGCAGTTTTTAATTTTACATTTGATTAGTTTATTTAATTTCTGTAGTAATCTTCTGTTATAGACCTACCTGAAAAACTGAAACCACTTCTTTGTTGAAACCACTTTCATTTCTTCTGTTGTGCTGGATTTATTTGTCCTATTAGTTTCTTTGTTCTTATTTTAGTACTTCATTTACTTATTTAATTGTCTTCAATAAGTAACTTATAACTTATATTAGTTAGGCTAGTATTAGCTTATTTTTTTTCTGTAATATCGAAATGGGTATCAAGAATTGTGAAAATTCAATGGGATCTAAAATTTTGGTATAAAAACCACCTTATTTGACCTTAATAAAATTACACAAACACATACCCTTTTTAATAATTTGCCTATAAACACCTGTCTTTAACCATTCTGCAGGTGGAAGGTCATTTAGAAATGTCAGCACAGTCAACAAAATTGTTTTTTTCCTTCTTTATTCTTAAGTCTTCATATACGACCATATATATTTTTTCTACATTTTTATAGCAAGCAGATAATTATCAGAGCAGAACAATCAGTAATCTGACACAATCTGACATTAAGTGCTAAAAACTTGTGCAGACACAGTCACAGGCACATCCCGTAGGTTTAGCTGTTTGACAGACAGAAGGAGATGATGATCATGGTGTTCAGATGAGCTGGAAGAGTTTGAGAAGTGCAGTGGAGGTGAGCGTGTAGATCAGAAGACCAGGCAGCCCCACCATCCCCACAGGAGAAAGAGATCCCGCGGTGCTTTCGGCTGTGTTGTTGGTTGTGCTGCTGGGTGTTGTTGTGATTTCGGTTGTTGTTTGTGTCGTTGCTGTGTTGTTGGTTGTGTTGGCATTGATAAGACCATAGCTTGCAATCATTACAGCCACTAGCAGTAGTAGTAGTATTTGAGTTTTGGAAGCCATATTCAGGTCACTATTTAGAAGAGACAAACAATGAAATAAAATGATTTCCTTCAGTTTTTAAAATCATATTCTATATATTAATATTTTATAACTAAGACACATCCCAAAATTGCCTGCATCTAATACGACCTCATAGAAAACATATCTTGTATATATAAAATAGTCATGCTTACCATTTGCCACTGATGACTGTTCTCTGCGTCTGTCGATTCTCTGGAAATGTAAATGTGAACAGCAGAATTGATCTTGGGCTTTTATTTGAATGTTACACATTACACCCTCGCAAGAGGCGGAGATGTGCAATTACTGCAGGATAGAGGGGACCGCTTTTAATATGATTTCATATGAAGTCAGTCTTCTTCTTAAAGGGATAGTTCACCTGAAAATGAAAATTTGGCTTTTAATTACGAGACAAACAATGAATCTTTCATATCAGTTCGGTACTTCAAACAATTATTTGATAGATTTTCAGGTGTCAGTGAGCTTTTTAAGGTTTATTCCCTCTAACCATGTGACTTTGAGCAGGTTTAAAGTTTTACATCAGCTGGAAGATGAAGGCATGGTCATATCAGGGTTCCTATGACAATGTGAAACTTGCTGGAAGGAAGAAAGTTTGCACACCAGTTGAATGATCATACTAGAAACATTTTTGAAGGCCAACATTTTTGTTCTTTGGTTGTTCATTAATTCTGCTAAAAAAACATCACCTGTGGGCATCTCTCTGAATGTTACAATGTACCTGTTTACTTGGATAAGTTGTAACAGTTAATGAAGTCTGCTACATAGTCAGTGATCTTAATCGAATATATTAAGACAAAGAATAGTGTTTTTTTAAAGCCCCTTGAATAAGCCAAATGAGACAGTGGCAAGGAAAACTCCTTAAGTAGATGAGGAAGAACCAAGACTCAGGTGGGGAAGCCCCTCTTCATATTTAAACAAACTGCTGAGAAAACATTTAGACTTGTTTCACCAAATACATTCAGGTTCTGCTGTAAGAGTGCTGGGGCTGACTGTTCTCCGCTCAGCACCAGATTTGTCTAATTTTTCCCCTCGTTTTTTGTTTTAAGCCTAAGGAAACCTTCTGCATGGAGTGCCAGAGTGAGGAAGCCAGTATAGATATAAATATAAATGCCATTTAGTTTAAACCCCTCTTGATGTCAGCCCTGCTTGTCATTTTCCAGTCTTAGATACATCAGGCTGTGTGCATACTGTACAGTATGGATGTAATATGCTGATGGAGACAAACGTTACTCACACTGCACACACCCTAGTGCACACCCTAGTGCACGTGTCATAAGTGGTCAAAGTGTGTTTTGGGCTTCATGGTGTCAGATCTCC
Organism: Ctenopharyngodon idella; assembly: GCF_019924925.1. Classification (NCBI taxonomy): domain Eukaryota; kingdom Metazoa; phylum Chordata; class Actinopteri; order Cypriniformes; family Xenocyprididae; genus Ctenopharyngodon; species Ctenopharyngodon idella. The sequence continues at coordinate 17,402,305 of NC_067238.1, read as the reverse complement.
AATAAACTAAAACAGCTCTTTTCAGATCAGCGTTTACAGTCATTTTTCTGACTCCAGCACTCTGCCGGCCAAATGACTTCACTTATAGGGTTAGTTCACCCAAAAATGAAAATAATGCCATTTATTACTCACCCTCATGTTGTTCTACACCCGTAAGACCTTTGTTCATCTTCGGAACAAAAATTAAGATATTTTTGATGAAATCCGATGGCTCAGTGAGGCCTCTATTGCCAGCAATGTCACTGAACCTCTCAAGATCCAGAAAGGTACTAAAGACATATTTTTAAAAGTTCATGTGACTACAGTGGTTCTACCTTAATATTATAAAGCGACGAGAGTACTTTTTGTGCGCCAAAAAAACACTGATTCAAAACAAAAGATTCGTAAAGCTTCGAAGCAGTGTTTTGAAATCACGGTAACTAGGGAGACAAAGAGTGGCGGGAATCAGAACAAAGACACGTGAGAAATGAAAACAATTTGAAAGTCCATGAAAACTACAAACAAACTGAACATTACTGTGACATAACGCCCCCTCCCGGTAGGCGCGTCCACGTGCCATGAAGAGAAGGCAATGATGAGGGCTGGCAAAGGGATGCCACAAACAGTTAGGAGGCGGCTTTGGAGGTGGACGGACAACCGGGAAGAGGTTCAACAGAAAAATCCAGCGAGGTGACGACGGTGAAAGGATCCATGGGATGGTGATTAGGGGATGACGATAAGACCCTGCCGGCGAAAAAGGAATGTTCCAGCTGGCACAGACCCAGAGCTTACCAGTGCCGACAGCCCATGGCAGAGATGAGGGAGGGAGGAGCTAAGATGTAGCTGGCTTGGCTAACGACATCTGGGGGACGACCAACGGAGACAGAGCCGGTGGATCAGATGGCACAGACCGAGGGTCGAGGGAGCTAAGCGACATGGCTAGTGCAGAAGACCCAGGCGGTGTCACGGCGACGAGCGACGTAGGTGGAGCCAGAGTACCCGAGGGCTGGGCCCGAAAGTCCATGGTGGAAGTGGTGTGACGACTGACCAAGGGGGAGCCGGTGGGACGGGGGAACCCAGAGGAGCCACTAGACTGAGGGTCTCTGGTGGAGCCGAAGGTGGGAGGAGGGAGTAATTGGCACATTGAGGAGCGTCTTGCGGTCGGTGTCCTTCAGGTCAGCTACGGTGAGCCATAGGTGCCTGTGAAGGACCACCATGAAGCCCATGGATCGTCCAATGGCCTGGGCCAAGCGCTTGGTTGCGATTAGCACGAAGTCTGTCGCCACGCACGTCTTTCATCGCGTCTGCGGTGACGTTGCTGCCGCCCATGGATTGCTGGAGCTTCACTCGAAAAAGCTGCAGCACCGCCATTGCATGAAGCGTGAGCGCTCTCGAAAGGGAACTTGTTGTGTAGTGTGAGCACCATGCCAATTCACATAGTCTCATAGTTCTGTAGTGTGAGCTTGCCTTAACTGGCTGGTCAGTCAAAAAGTAGGTTGCTACAATTTTTACAGATGTTACTGTTTTTGTTTATGAACAAATGTACATCTGCATCCTAACTCAAGCTAGTACTACCGTCAACTCAAGCTACTGTCAAATGTGCATTTCTAAGAGACAAAACATGTAATATTATTAATTTTGCAGCCTGCACTGCAAACTGTGCTGAAGATACGCGTCATCAAAGTCAGGCAACACAAACCTGTTTCGTGATGTGAAACAATATCACCTGTTAGAACATGCAAAAATGAAGAAATTCATTTTTCTATTAAGATTTTTATTTTGTTAATGAAAAATGACTGGAAAAGTGTAAAAATTCAAAAACACGGAGTCATCTTAAAAATCTTAAAGTGACAGCAGCCTAATATTCCTGCTGCCCTCTGTGTCATTACTGTCAATCAAACAGCTAAAGAGAAAGAGAGAATCACTCGCTGCTCTTGACTGAACATAGCTTTAATAATAATCATTGTATATTTAATTCATACAGTGTGGACTATGCCGTTTTTAATTTTACAATTGATTGGTTTTAATTTCTGTAGTAATCTTCTGTTATAGACCTACCTGAAACCACTCTTTATTTCGATTTGTACCTTTGTTCTGATCTGTTGCATTTATTTGTCCTACTGTTAGTTTCTTTGTTCTTATTTTAGTACTGATTGTTCAACTGTCTTCAATAAGTAACCTATAACTTATATTAGTTAGGCTCAAGTGTGCCGCAAATGTCCTGAAAAGTGAAGCCAAAGCGTCTCGATCGCCCCCCAGGTGAAGGTGCGTCGTCCATATTTATTAGTATTAGCTATATTAGCTTTTTTTCTATAATATCGAAACGGGTATAAAGAATTGTGAAAATTCAATGGGATCTAAAATTTTGGTATAATCACAATCTTATTTCACCTTAATAAAATTACTGAAATGCCCAACACATACATACCCTTTTTAATAATTTGCCTATAAACACCTGTCTTTAACCATTCTGCAGGTGGAAGGTCATTTAGAAATGTCAGCATAGTCAACAAAAGTGTTTTTTTCCTTCTTTATTCTTAAGTCTTTATATACAATCATACATATTTTTTTCTAGATTTTCATAGCATGCAGATAATTATCAGAGCAGTAAGTATCTGCAAAAACCATCAGTAATCTGACACAGTCTGACATTAAAGTGCTAAAAACTTGTGCAGACCCCATATCCCATAGGTTTAGCTGTGTGACAGACAGGAGTTGATGATCAGATGAGCTGGAAGAGTTTGAGAATCGCAGTGGAGGTGAGCGTGTAGATCAGAAGACCAGGCAGCCCCACCATCCCCACAGGAGAAAGAGATCCCGCGGTGCTGTTGGCTGTACTGTTGGCTGCGGTGGCATTGGTAAGACCATAGCTTGCAATCATTACAGCCACTAGCAGTAGTAGTAGTATTTGAGTTTTGGAAGCCATATTCAGGTCACTATTTAGAAGAGACAAACAATGAAATAAAATGATTTCCTTCAGATTTTTAAATGGTTTTAAAATCATATTCTATATATTAATATTTTATAACTAAGACACATCCCAAAATTGCCTGCATCTAATACGACCGCATAGAAAACATAACTCATATATATAAAATAGTCATATTTACCGTTTGCCACTGATGACTGTTCTCTGCGTCTGTCGATTCTCTGGAAGGATGTAAATGTGAACAGCAGAGTTGATCTTGGGCTTTTATTTGAATGTTACACATTACACCCTCGCAAGAGGCGGAGATGTGCAATTACTGCAGGATAGAGGGGAATGCTTTTATAATCTTTTTTTTGTTTTGTTTTTTTGTGCTCAGTCTCTTCCTCTTGAAGGGAAGTTCACATGAAAATGAAAATTCAGTTTTCAATTACTCACCCTTGTGTACTTCCGAACTTTTCTTCTGTGGAACACCAAATATTTTGAAGAACATTGGATCGAATTGACTTTCACTGTATTGACAAAAAGAAAGTAAGTCAGTGAGCTTTTTTAAGGTTTATTCCTTAAAGGTATTTTTTCCATCAGCTGGAAGAGGTTCTGTCTCATTATTAGGCACTGTCATATCATAGATTGGTTCCTATGACAAAGTGAAACTTGCTGGAAGCAAGAAAGTTTGCATATCAGCTGAATGATCATACCCAAACATTTCTGAAGGCCAACACACAGGGTTTTGTTGTTCTTTGGTTGTTCATTAATTTTGTTAAAACACATCACCTATAGGCATCTCTCTGACTGTCACAATGTACCTGTTTACCTGGGTAAATGCAACAATGGTGCTCAGTTCATGAGGTCTGTTACATAGTCAATTATCTTAACTGACTAGATTAAGACAAAGAATAGTCACTTTTAAAGCCCCTTGAGTAAGCCGCAAAGAAAACTCCTTAAGTAGATGAGGAAGAACCAAGTCTCGGGTGGGGAAGCCCCTCTTCATATTTAAACAAACTGCTGAGAAAACATTTAGACTTGTTTCAGCACCAGCTTTGTGTATTTTTTCCCCTCCTTTTTTGTTGTAAGCATAAGGAAAGCTTCTGTATGGAGTGCCAGATTTCATTTGGTCAGATTACCATCCTGTGCAAGAGTGTAAAATGGCTGGCCAAGATGGATGATTCCCATATCGTGCAGAGAGACTCCATGGAATTGCTCTGGTAGCTGAGGAATCCGGTATAAATATAAATACCATTTAGTTTAAACCCCTCTTGACGTGTTTAATGATGGCAAAATGATGGTGCTGACAAACCCTGAAGATGCAATGGCAAGTCTCTGCACGTTAGCATCATATTAGAAAACCCAAAAAAGCTTGTTTCAGATCAGTGTTGCAGTCATTTTTCTGTCTGACAGAGTCCAATGATTTAAAACATAACAGCCATCAGAGAGGAGGTCACGTCTAATTCTAATTTGCTTAGATGTTGAGCACTAAAGCAGTCAAATATTACACACTCGCATTAAGTTAATATTAACAGAATAATTTTGTATGCATGAAATACCATCATTTGCCATAATGTACAGTAGGCTATACAACAGACTACAGCACACTGCACGAGATATTATATCCCACAATGCAATATGCTCAACTACATCATCTATTGATTTAAATGACTAATTTCCAACTAATGAACAGTGCTGTGTAAGTTACTCTAAAAAAGTAATTAATTATTAGCTACATCTTCAACAGTGTAATATTATGTGCCAAAAGTAAGAATTGGAATTCGAATCTGAATAAAAACTGCTAAATAGCAATATCTGGATTCCACACGCTACAATAAGCAGGCGACATATTATGTAAACAATATTTTCAGCTATATATTGTTTTTTTCCACATGCCATTAAAAACAGTAGGCGGTAATGTATTTTATGGTGTGCAGTACCAACAAAGAACATATCTGTGCAGATGGAGCTCAGGTCAACCAATAGAATCGCGGATTGCGAGTGACGTAATGTCACCCGGAAGTCCATTAACAACAATGTGCTTTTGTTTATTATAAATATTTTTATACAAATGCATACAAATATATTTAGAAGTAAATATAATGTAAATTATCTGAAGAGATGTAAATAAGCAGCGAGCGACAACATTTCTAACTTTAGAAAATAACGTCATGGTTGTTTACCTGGTGCACTTCATGTTTATGTAAAATTGTTTTTAACCACGAAAATGAGACCCCTTAAATCCATGACAGATTTTGTAATGATTAACCTGAGCTTTTGGACTCACTTTTGAGCTCACGGCAGACTGACCCACACGAGTTCGTGTTCACCCTGCTCATGGCGCTCGGGTTTGCCGGGGTTTTGCTCTATTTGAGCGGACTGCACCTCATCCTCGCCGCGGATCATCTGTCCTATGTGGCGGCGGTGTACGAGCACCGCGTGCGGCTGAACTCGAACCCCAGAGTCCCGCTGGACCGGAGATCCGCCCTGGAGCACATGAAGCAAAACCTGCATGTGTTTGAAGAGCAGGCAGTGTTGGCAGCACAGCAGGTACACTTTCAGACAGTGTGAGAGCTTAAAACATTGATCAAAAGACTCGAACAAAAGGAATGCAATAAGAATTTGTACCCATTTAAACATATACAACATGTAAAACTATGAGTAGTATTAATTGAAGCAATATTTACGTCCCAGAAAATGTCACAGCTTAGTTTTATAGTGATAAACATCTCAGTGCTTTGTAATTGTCAGATACTTTTGTCAAAAGGTTGCTTATTTCACAAACACTTTGCACATGAACGTGCTTCTTGTCTCCTTTTTAAGATAAAACGACCCGTAAAATGCATCGAACAAAATACATGTTTAAACCCTACAACAATTGTTTACCAGCGATAGCATTTCAGAAGCAAAGTTAAAGGTCAACTATGAATGAGATACTAGTTTGCATAAAAGTAGGCAAATGGGGGCTAATGTATTAAACCATAAATATGCATGTTCATAAATTCTTTAACTGCTATTTCAGATTGTTATTTTCTGAAAGTTTGGCACTAAAGATTACACAAGATACAATAGGACTAACCCTAACCCAAGAATCAGTTAAAGGGATAGTTCACCCAAAAATGAAAATTCTGTCATTAATAACTCATGTCGTTCCAAACCTGTAAGACTTTCTTCAGAACACAAATTAAGATCTTTTTAAAGAAATCTGAGATATTTCCGTCCCTACATAGACACAACTACGAGCCTTCAAAAAGTTCATAAAGAGGTCGTAAAACTGATCCATATGAATCAAGCAGTTTAGTCCAAATTTTCTGAAGAGACTCAATTGCTCTATATGATGAAAATGTTTAATTTAGACTTTTTTTTCCACATATAAACATTGATCTGCGAACATGAACAGAAGCTCAACCGAAACTGCTTGACGCGTGAGAACAAACCTCTTCCAGAAGCTCAAACGTACTGCGTAACATGAGAATGAAACTCATTGGTTCTGGCAGAAGCTCAAACGTGCTGCGTAACACAAGAATGAACCTCACTGGTTCTTGCAGAAGCTCAAACGTGATGTGTAACACAAGAACTAACCCTTTAAGACACAGACATTCCTAAATTATTTCTATAGGACCTTTAACGTTTAAATATCATTCATCAAACAGGGTGCCCAGATCATAGTGTTTCCAGAAGATGCCATCCATGGGTTCAACTTCACCAGAGCTTCTATCGCTGGTTATCTAGAGACCGTTCCCGACCCTCAGGAGGTCACATGGAGTCCGTGTGCTGACCCACACAGATTTCCAGACACTGAGGTACAAAACTGATATTTACTACCCTTTTTAAAGAATCATTTGACATGATGAAAGCCAGTTTTTCCACAGTTTCTAACAAATTATCTGTTTCTTTCCCAGGTCCTCCAAAGCCTAAGCTGTATGGCTCAAAAGAACCGTCTCTTCGTGGTGGCCAACATGCCGTCCCGTCAGAGCTGTAACCGAACCGCCGACCCTCGCTGTCCTGCAGACGGCCAGTACCAGTTCAACACTAACGTGGTGTTCAGTGACCAGGGCGTCATTGTGGCCCGATATCACAAACAGAACTTGTACTTTGAGGCGGCGTTTGACGCTCCACCGGAGCGCGAGTATGTCACATTCACCACACCATTCGCGGGCCGATTTGGGGTGTTTACGTGCTTCGACATTCTGTTCCGTGACCCGGCGGTGACTCTAGTAAAGGACATGGGCGTCCGGCAGATCGTATACCCCACTGCATGGATGAACCAGCTCCCCCTACTGGCCGCTGTACAGTTTCAGCGCTCGTTCTCGCACGCAACGGGCGTCACGCTGCTGGCCGCCAACATCCGAGCTGCTGAGTACGGCATAACCGGCAGCGGCATCTTCACGCCATGGGATTCACTAATTCATCATGATACAAAGGGGAATTCTGGGAAACTGCTAGTACGTAGAGTGCCCGTTTTGGATCCATCATTTATTGGGGACAGAGCAGACAAAGCACTGGTGCCATTTTCTGGGTATCCAAAAGAGAAACTAAAGTCAGAAGAACCAGAAAAGATGCATGTTTGGCCTACAAGTAGCTTTGACCCAGATGATGGTGTAAAATACTGCCAGAAAGACTCTGAATGTGCACAAGGAGCTACATCTGCAGCCTTTACCTCCATCATGATGTATGATAATTTCACTTTGGTCCCTTTGCGAGGCAGTGAAGGGAACATTAGCATTTGTAGTGGCTCTGTCTGCTGCCACCTGCTGTTCGGGAGGTCCGACACGCATGAGTTTTATGCTCTAGGAGTCTTCAACGGCCTCCATGTGGTGCACGGGACGTATTACCTGGAGGTTTGTGCTCTGGTGAAGTGCACAGGTGATCATCACAGCAGCTGCGGAGGAGAAACCGAACACGCTCAAACGGCGGTGGACTTCAGGCTGACGGGGACCTTTACGACTAGCCATGTGTTCCCTGGAATCCTGGGTAGCGGGATGACTCTGGATATTCCGGATCATTCTGGTTGGGAGAGCGGGAACCGCTTTTACATGAGCCGGACGGGAATGAGCGCCGGACTCGTAACAGCTGTGCTGTATGGGAGACACTATGAGAAGGACAATCATGAAAAGATCATTTAATCTTACTGAAATGAGTTTCTTCACCCAAAAATGAAATCGAAAAATTCTGTCATAATTTTAATAAAACCTCATTCCAAGCCTGATATTTTTTTTTTTCCTGTCAAACACTGATTTTAAGAATATGTATGCTCTTCTGTCACCTTATTTTGCAACGTGGAAGTACATTATATTTTTTAAATGTGCAAGACTTTTGTCCAGTTTGCAATATCAAGGAGCATAATCTGTTTTGTAGTTAAATAATAACTGGAAATGGGTGACACCAAAATAAATTCCAAAATAAATTTATATTGAAATAGTCTCATGCTGTATTTCAAGTTATCTTATGTCATACAATGCTTTATGTGAGAAACAGACCCAAATTTAATGGCTGAAAAGGACATCAGTGTGAGTAAATGATGAGAGAGCTTTCATTTTTGAGATGAATGAACTTTTAAAACAATCATGTGAACAAAGTGCACAGCTAAACAGACTAGCAGTGGTTAAAGTCAGCATGAAACAGAAGTTGAGAAGTCTTTTCTTTCCCATTGTGACGTATATCTGAGTGAAACTGCTTTTCAAACAAGAAGAAATGTAGGGCGGGGCTTGATTTTGACCATGGGGAATTGATTAGATGGTTGTGGTTTGCTATTGGTGGATCTCATGTGAGTGACAGGTTGCCCCGCCCTCATCATCAGAGAAGAGAAGAGATGCTGCAAGAGGGAGGGGAATTGATTTTAATGAAAGGTTATGGGTAAATAACAGCTAATAACAATCAAAGAGATTTTTGATTTTTCAACTGCTGTATACCTACAAAAATAAATCTTGCCGGGCATTTACAGTTCTTACAAAACATTTAAATATTACAATTTAAAATATTTACAAAAACATACTTTAAATAATAGATAAATATGTAAATTAAATAAATAAAAAATATGTAATGTTGGGTAAAAAAAAAAAAAAAACTTGAAATAAAGGAAACTAATATATAAATATTAAATAGATAATACAGAATGTTAAATGGGGTATGACAATAAATATATTATACGCAAATATTAAATAAAAGTGAATCAGTGAATGGATTCAAAAACTACAGGATTGGATGAATAAAATGTTTTCTTGTAGGCATACTAATTCATGTTTAACATATTTTAACACATATTAACAAATTTCAATATAATATTATATAATTTTTAAATAGTTGCCAAGGTCCTGTAATAAAAAGACACTGTGGAATCTTATGGCAAAAATGATTTATTATTTAGAATTATTAATAATTATTAACAATGTACCAAAAGGTCAAGTCACACACCTGATCTTTTCATTGTCTTTGAACTCTTATAAAATAAATCACACACACACACACACACAACCATTCAAATTCATAATCTCTTTCACACGCACACACACACACACACAAAACAGGAAGATTGCTGTAATTCCTCACAACAGCAGAGGAATAAATACTCGTTAAATTTGAACCCTGAAAGTCTTCATTTTTTTATAATAAATAATCCATGATGCAAACCTAAATTCAATCTTCATGCACAAACGGGGATAAAAGTAAAGCTGGAGGGAAAGTCTGCAGCTCTTGGTCCCTGACGTCTTCAATTTTTCCTGTTTCTGTGGTTACAAAAATCCATCACCTCCTCACGTTCCACATAAATGCTGTGAATTACAGTCCCACAGCTGTCAATATGAGCAGAGTTCTTCTGATAAAGGAAAACAAAATGAATTTGGCTTTAAATAATGAGTATTAGTGATGCTTGAGTGTTCAAATCTAGACTGGTCAAACTGCAGCGTTTGCTCTTATTTTCCTGTTTTTCCGCTTTCTCCTGAGACTTCGGACTCACCGGTCATAGAGGGATGACCCTAATTAGCATAGTCACCATTCGGCCAATGAGGCGCTAGTTTAAGACACTGAGGGGCGGGACAGAGGCGTGTTGTCAGTACGTTTCTGAGTCTGAATCATTGAGTTCATCATCGGGGACGATGAGGCCGTCCTCGCGGCCCAGGCTGTTGAATTTACGGTAGGAGACGTGCTCAGACCGCAGCATGGGTAAAGGGTCAAAGGTCACGGTCTTGGATGGGCTGGAGTAATGGTTAATGGTGGTAAACGCGAGGCCCGATATGGTGCTGGGACTGCTGAGGGAGATGGGCATCATGGTGGCGAGTATCAGCGCCAAACAGTCGGCCACATCTTTGTTCGGGGCACAAGCCAAAGCTGGAGTGTAACCTGGGAAACACATTTTATTCAATTCAATTAATGTTTATTTGTATAGCGTATATTTGTATATACATAGTCAACTACTGTTGTTTTATTGTGCTTCATAAATAAATTGAGATATGAGCATGTCAAAGTAATGTCCATATATACAGCTATAATATAACATGTTGTGTGGTTAATGTCATGTATTTAATTAAACAGACACAACAAACATGTTAGGCAACAATTACAACTTGTGCTTGTAATGATTACAATATAAGGATAACATCCGACAGTTTTGTATGTCGATCCAAATGAAATATGTAAATCAAAAATCGGCAGTGAATTTGTACTTCAACTATTCGCACCGTGTAATGCAAATTTGTGCTGATGTAAATTTGCATGATGCAAATTTATGGTACAGAAATAATATTATCAGCAGTTTCGTTTACCTGGAATTGACCCATAAGCTCACGCTTCCGTTCAAAAGTTTGGGGTCAGAAAGATTTTTTTCTCACCAAGGATGCATTTATTTAATCAGAAATACAGTGAAAATAGTAATATTGTGAAATATTGTTACAATTAAAAAGAACAGTTTTCTGTTTGAATACATTTTAAAATTTATTCCTGTCATGTAAATCTGAATTTACTGTTGCTTTTGATCAATTTAAGGCATCCTTACTAAATAAAAGTATTATTTTTCCCCCCAAACTTTTGAATGGTATATATGTATTTTTTTCAATGAAGTGAAAGTGAGATTTCAATTTAAAATCCTTGATGCAGTGTTACTGTAGTACCACTGAGATGCAATTATATAGTTTTTATTAATATTTTGAATTTGTTTTTATTTTTATATTTTCTGTTTTCAATGAAATTTTGTTTTTTTTTGTCATTTTTATTAGATTTTTTTTATTAATTTTTATTTCAGTTTTAGTTTATTTTAGTAGTTAAACTAAACAAAAATGAGAATGTTGCCTTGGCCACATTCTTTATTTTAATTTATTTCAGTTAACATTTAATAAGTATTTATTAAGTATTTTTTAAGAATTTAGGTATATATTTATAATTATTTTATAAGTATTTATTGATTATTTATTAAGTATTTTTTATGGTTTTACTGTTTTAGTTATCTATAATAACCCTGCATTGATGAAAAATGTGGTGTGGTTTTAAACGCTTTAAACGCCCACCGTTTTCATCCACGGCGAGGACACTGGCTCCTTTACCCAGCAGCTCCTGCACGACCACCGTGAGCCCGTTACGAGCGGCGACGTGTAGCGGCCTGGGACGAGAGAGAGAGAGAGAGAGAGAGAGAGAAGCAGCTCTCTTTAATCTTGAGATCATGAGGAGGAGGAGAACAAATGGAAGGGAGCTTTTGCATGCGTGAGGAGACTGAACTTACGTCTGCAGCGCTGCGTTTGTGCAGTTGATGAGGTTTCTGTCCGTGACCTTCTCAAGAATTAACAAGGCACTGGTTTCGTGTCCCTACAGCACAGAAACAACACAAGTGAAAATAGATTTGCATTTACAGAAGGAAGTACTAGAGTATGCAAGGCTGTAAAAGACATGCTATACTATATGAATAAAAAAAAAAAAAAAAAAAAATAGTAATTAACCTTGACAAGAATAACAATAGTCAGAAAAATCTATTTTTTAAATGAAACAGTTTATTGACCAAATACTTAAAAATATCTTTAAAAAAAAGTGTGTTTTGTTAAGTGTCATATTTGATACATCAGTCTTTTATGGCTCATATAGTCTAATATAGTGAGAATATGGAGGGAAATAACACCTCAGTGTGATTCAGAGGCCCAAAATGAGCAAAAATATGAAATTTGGTCCATTTGTTGTTATATAGTACATGGTCAAAAACCAAGAAGAGATATTTATAACAGCATAACAAACTACTTGTATAAAATGTATATATGTAAATATCAGCTGTCTCTCTGTATCTGCCAATAATATGTCTTCTTAAAATGATATTTAAATGCTTTAAATATGATACAATAAAAGGCTTTTTAACTCATATTTGATTCTCAGAGCTTTGGACTACGGGTTTATGATTTAAACCGAGGGTTTTTTGATCCATTTAGCAGCAGGAGGAATTGATTTTACATCTCAACAGCTCTGTACACATACTGGTTTGGACTGTGTTGATGATGTTTGTATGTACATTAGATGCTGGGCTCTCGTGTTTGTACCTTACTGCAGGCCAGATGCAGGGCTGTGTTTCTGTGTGCGTCCTGTAATGTGAAATCTGCTTTCGCGCTGCTCACCAGCACCTCTGCACAAACAAAACACTCGTCATCATCACCATCACTCATATTAACATCGCTATCAACATATCCAGTTGCTTTCTGACAGATCTCGACGAGCATGTTGACATGTTTACATGTTTACAGTGACTTCATGAATTTAACGATACAGACATTGGAAGGAACCTCTATCGCCCTCTAGAGTAACAGCAACCCAATGCCATAAATTAAATAAAAAATAAAATAATTAGATGAAGTTAGATGAAATTATTAAAGTTGAAGTACTAAAATTACAAAAACTACAAGCTAAATAGAAAAAAAAAAAAAAAAAAAAAAAAAATGACAAACTTTGAACTTTCTATTCATCAAAGAATCCTGAACAAACTTTTTTCAACATTGATAATAATCAGAAATGTTTCTTGAGCAGCAAATCATCATATTAGAATGATTTCTGAAGGATCATGTGACACTGAAGACTGGAGTAATGATGCTGAAAATTCAGCTTTGATCACAGGAATAAATTACATTTTAAAATATATTCACATAAAAAAACAGTTATTTTAAATTGTAATAATATTTCACAATTTTACAGTTTTTACTGTATTTTTTAATCAAATAAATGCAGACTTGGTGAGCAGAAGAGACTTCTTTAATTAAAAATTGTTACCGACCCCAAACTTTTGAAGGGTAGTGTATGTAAACTCAAGAAATGTTACTTTATTTCTGCTGTTTGATCTCTGAACTCTTTGTAACTGAAGAAAAATATGTATATATCTTCAGAGCGCAGTATGTGTCTCACCTACGGCGTTGGTCTGTCCGTTCTCGGCCGCCATCATGAGCGGTGTTTTTCCCAGCATGTCAGTGCAGTTGACCTGAGCGTTGTGACCCAGCAAAAGCTGCAGACACTCCACGTGATCGGTGTAAGCGGCGGCGTGCAGCGGCGTCCTACGGGACACACAAAACACATGGAATATAAAGAATGGAAAACTAAAGAATATAATGTGCTGCTGTTCCTACAGAAACCCTGTTCTCACCTGGACTGTGAGTCTGTGGCGTTTACGATCGCTGGACCTAACGTTTCAATCAGCATCTCAGCAGCAGATTCGTTATCGTTAATACTGAAACAGAGAGATAGAGGAGAGATGTGATGCTTTTATACGAACATCCAGGAGGAAGCACATCACATCAGCAGGAGTTTCTTACACAGCGCAGTGGAGTGGACTGAAGGAGTTTCCCTCCATCTTGTGAAACACGTCCTGCTCTAAGAGCAGCTCCACACACGCGTCATGACCTGAGATCGACAGATCAACACAACATGAATAGAAAGTTCAAAAGAACAGCATTTCTTTGAAACAGAATCTTTTGTAACTTTACGGTCACTTTTGATCAATTTAATCATCCTTGAGGAATAAAAGTATTCATCAGTTTAATTGATGGAGGCATGTTTACCGTTATAACACGCCCAGTGCAGCGGTGTGTAACCACAGTTGTCCTTGAGGACGAGGACGCTCTTTTGGATCTTCATAAGGGCCCTCAGAACCCCAACGTGACCGCAAGCAGCCGCCAGGTGCAGAGGAGAGCGCCCCCTACTGTCCTGAACCAGTAAACTGGAGCCGTGCTGCAACAGCGCCTCCACACACGCCTCATGACCCATCACCGCCTGAGACACACAGTGAAGAGGAGCGATTATCACATGGACAGAGAGACGCTCTTACCTTAGAACGACTTTGAACAATGACTTTTGTTACAGGTTCAGTCAGACCTACAAGTCTGTAACTGTAATTTGTGGCATAATGTGGATTACCGCAGTAAAAAATTTCAACTCATTACAGTTTTTGTTAAATAAATACATACATAAACAAACAAATAAATAAATAAAACATACTGTTCCAGTTTTGGAACAGATTGGTAAGCAACATTTGTGGAATAATATGGATCGCCACAAAAAAATAATTCAACTTATCCCTGTTTTTGTGAAAAATAAATAAAAAAAATGAACCCTCTTTTTTTATTTTCAGTAAAATCAATGTAATATATTTTTGTTCAATGATATTTTTTCTTTTGTATTTTGAGATAATTTTATGTTACTAATTAATATTTATGCAATACTTTTGATCAATTTTTTCCCCATTGAAAACAATAATAAAAATTAATATTAATTTTTCAATAAATTTATTTCATGTTAAAATAGAGAGAAGGCCTTTAAAAACCAATTTTTGAAGGCAGATTAGTGTCATCTGGTGGGAGTAAAAAAAGAAAAACATCTGTAATGCCATGGTGTAACCACTAGATTCCTATATAGCTCTATATAAAGAGGCTTGTAAATTGTTGTTTTCAGACATAAAAACTTACTTTGATTAGGTTGTGGATTTGGATATATTTAGATATTCTCAAAGACTACTTTTTGTCAATGTTTAGATATTTTTTGTTTGAAATGTTGATTTGAAGTGTCAGTGATTCCATCAATTTTACTACACTCAAACCTGAACACAAAGAAAGATATTTTGTTACATATAAAATTCAATAAAATTTCTGATTTCAACCTCTTATTTGAGTCTTCCGGCTCATATTCTTACAGCCACACCAGTTAATGTGTCTATTTTGCACTCCTGATTGATTTAGGAGTGTCACTCCTTCACTGCTGTGTGCTTTTTTTCTGCATCGTGGCTGATTTGTAGATTGTACCCCCCAAAAACTGCTGTCTTTTTTAATATTCATTTCCTATGGCGGTCATTTCTGACTGCGAACAACACAAGTGTGACAATTTTTTTCGACCATTTCGTTTTTTTTCAAATCAAGTCCACAATTTGTGAGAGGTGTGTGACTGACCCCGCGGTGGAGGGCCGTCCGGCCCCATTTATCCCTGGCCTCCACGCTAGCTCCTTTACTCAGCAGAAGATACACACAGTCTGTGTGTCCACCCAGAACCGCCAACATCAGAGGAGTCCTGACAACAACAACGACACACACAATGAACCTATTCATCAGACTGACAGTATTCAAGCATATATCTGAGATCCAGAAGCCCTGAAACTCACTGTCCCTTTCCATCACGTATATCGATGGCTGTTTGCTGATCGGCGTTATGTATGAGCAGACGCAGACACTCCGAGTGACCGTTCATGGCTGCAGACGGACAGAATCAAACATACACAATAAAATAACACACATAATCTGGCCTAACACATCAGCTCATGTACCATCAGTCTCAGTCAGAAAAGAAAGACGGAGAAAGAAAGACATTTGTTGTTGTTGACCTGCAGAGTGTATGGCGCTTCTCTTGTGTGTGTAGTCCTTCAGCAGCATGGACGCGCCCTGATTGATCAGGATATCCACACACTCCACGTGACCCTTAAACGCAGCCAGACTCAGAGCCGTGTGACCCTGAGGCGTCCTCACGTCCAGATCCAGCAGAGACTGGACCAGAACCTCAAGAGCGTGGTGGTGACCGTGATATGCCTGGAAAAACACACACACCAACAAACGTACCAACTTCAGTTTTCAAATTTCATTATTTTATTCAACATACAACCTACTGTGTTATATACAAATATTATAAAACAGACTTCAATGCTAAAATCTGATTGGATGAGCCATGTTTTAAAGCACTGAAGCTGACTTTTGACTTGCATTGTTGACACTCAAACCTACACTTAGACTAATGAACAATATTATTTGGTTGAACAGGTGTTTATTGTGATTATTACTAATATTACATGTAATTATTTAGAAAACATTTTATTTGCCTTTTATTTATTGAACTTCCAGCCTAGAGAACACCACTTAACCTAGGCAAAATCAATGCAATACTGTGTTATTTTAGTATTATTTATATACTATTATAGTATCTATTCATATTTTAAATTTAATTTTTACTTTTTATTTTAATTGTTTTTAAAGTTTTATTAATTTTGATATGTGCTATAGTGGTTTAAATAATTCTATATAGCTTCAAATTACTTTTAATTTTCTTTTCAGTTTGAGTTTTAGCAATTTTAGTACTTCAACAAACATTTATATACAGGTGCTGGTCATATAATTAGAATATCATCAAAAAGTTGATTTATTTCACTAATTTCATTCAAAAAGTGAAACTTGTATATTATATTCATTCATTACACACAGACTGATATATTTCAAATGTTTATTTCTTTTAATTTTGATGATTATAACTGACAACTAAGGAAAATCCCAAATTCAGTATCTCAGAAAATTAGAATATTACTTAGGACCAATACAAAGAAAGGATTTTTAGAAATCTTGGCCAACTGAAAAATATGAACATGAAAAGTATGAGCATGTATAGCACTAAATACTTAGTTGGGGCTCCTTTTGCCTGAATTACTGCAGCAATGCGGCGTGGCATGGAGTCGATCAGTCTGTGGCACTGCTCAGGTGTTATAAGAGCCCAGGTTGCTCTGACAGTGGCCTTCAGCTCTTCTGCATTGTTGGGTCTGGCATATCGCATCTTCCTCTTCACAAAACCCCATTTTCTATGGGGTTAAGGTCAGGCGAGTTTGCTGGCCAATTAAGAACAGGGATACCATGGTCCTTAAACCAGGTACTGGTAGCTTTGGCACTGTGTGCAGGTGCCAAGTCCTGTTGGAAAATGAAATCTGCATCTCCATAAAGTTGGTCAGCAGCAGGAAGCATGAAGTGCTCTAAAGCTTCCTGGTATACGGCTGCGTTGACCTTGGACCTCAGAAAACACAGTGGACCAACACCAGCAGATGACATGGCACCCCAAACCATCACTGACTGTGGAAACTTTACACTGGACCTCAAGCAACGTGGATTGTGTGCCTCTCCTCTCTTCCTCCAGACTCTGGGACCCTGATTTCCAAAGGAAATGCAAAATTTACTTTCATCAGAGAACATAACTTTGGACCACTCAGCAGCAGTCCAGTCCTTTTTGTCTTTAGCCCAGGCGAGACGCTTCTGACGCTGTCTGTTGTTCAAGAGTGGCTTGACACAAGGAATGCAACAGCTGAAACCCATGTCTTGCATACGTCTGTGCGTAGTGGTTCTTGAAGCACTGACTCCAGCTGCAGTCCACTCTTTGTGAATCTCCCTCACATTTTTGAATGGGTTTTGTTTCACAATCCTCTCCAGGGTGCGGTTATCCCTATTGCTTATACACATTTTTCTACCACATCTTTTCCTTCCCTTCGCCTCTCTATTAATGTGCTTGGACACAGAGCTCTGTGAACAGCCAGCCTCTTTTGCAATGATCTTTTGTGTCTTGCCCTCCTTGTGCAAGGTGTCAATGGTCGTCTTTTGGACAACTGTCAAGTCAGCAGTCTTCCCCATGATTGTGTAGCCTACAGAACTAGACTGAGAGACCATTTAAAGGCCTTTGCAGGTGTTTTGAGTTAATTAGCTGATCAGAGTGTGGCACCAGGAGTCTTCAATATTGAGCCTTTGCACAATATTCTAATTTTCTGAGATACTGAATTTGGGATTTTCCTTAGTTGTCAGTTATAATCATCAAAATTAAAAGAAATAAACATTTGAAATATATCAGTCTGTGTGTAATGAATGAATATAATATACAAGTTTCACTTTTTGAATGGAATTAGTGAAATAAATCAACTTTTTGATGATATTCTAATTATATGACCAGCACCTGTATATATTACACACACACACACACACACACACACACAAAATAACAGCACTGATGCAATACACAGTTTTAGGCGATTTTTGAGTGACTCTTTGTTTTATAAATGGCTGAATGGCAGAAATATTCCACATATATAATATATATAATATTCCATTATTATTTTACGAAGCCGGAGATCTGGATCTGTAACTCACCGCTAAGTGTAAAGGGCTGATGAGAGGCTGGACGTCAGTGTCGTGTAAGATGCTTGATGCAGACGTGTCCAACAGCTGAAATATACATATATTCATGGCTTTATGAAATTTAAAACACAATTTAAAACAGTTAAACAAAAGGAATAAAGTGAAAATTGTGGCATTCACAATGCATGCAATTTAGAGCGAATCAATATTCCAAAAAATAAGGACAGGAATTTATGTTATTTATCAGGATGAGATTGGATCATGAAATGTTATTATTATTAATTATTATAATTTATTATTTTGCACTCTTTGCTTGTTTATATCAACATAAAATGATTATGGAGGAGAAAGGTATTACATTTTGATAGTTTATGAAAGAATACAAAAATGTTTTTTTTCACAGGGTTAATTTTGAACTCATGTTGATTAATGTGTCCATTAGAGGGCAGCACTGAGTGTTGTTTTGTTCAGTCCACACAGAAATACAGGTTAAACTCACCACATCTAATGGCGTTTCATTGGCGATCTACAAAATAAAACACAGAGAAACACACTGAAGACAGAGCAGTATTGAGGAGTGTTTTAGGCTCACTGTGTTCAGATGATGTACTAACCATCTCCAGACACACTCGGTGACCGTACGCTGAAGCGTAGTGAACAGCACTGTATCCATCTTTATCCCTGAGACCTGGATTCGCATCATTCCTCAATAGATACTCCAGACACCTGACAGACAGAGAGAGACCGATAAGCTCAAACATTCAACAGATGGAAGTAAAACTCCATTCATTTTCTCCATGGAGAAATTGTTTTTATTAATGATAACTTATACATTTTTAAAGACAGCACATTAGTTCATATTTGTGAAAGAAAGTAGTATGCAGTATCTGTGCACAACAAACACATTTTCTGTGTGCCTGAAAAACCCGGATGACCTACTACATTTGCTGACACAGTATGTGCAACTAGAGCACATTATGTAAACACACAATGGAGAGTGTGCTTGACTCGACCTTCCATTTCCAGTATGATGAATGACAATGTGTTTGTGTCACTCACCTGCCGTCGGAGTCGGCCGCAGCCGTGTAGTGCAGTGGGCTGCAGCCCCTGACGTCCCGCTCGTTCACACTGGCCCCGGAGCCCACCAGAGCAAAAAGACACTGATAGTTACAGTTCGCAGCAGCGTAATGCAGCGCCGTCCTGAGAGAGAGAGATAAATCATACATGATAACCATATTCCTCCTGCTGGATTGCTGTAATCTGTTTTATCACTGTGCTGCTGGGAATCTGGAGGAGAATATAAATCCCAGGCTGCTTTAATAAAACCAGCTGACTTTATTAAAAGTCTGTACAACATGTCAGGGTCATATTTCAACCCAAAATGGGGGAAAAAAAAACATTACTTTTATATATACACAGAGAGACACATTTATAAATTCAACAAACTACCATATTATATACTAATATATTATTTTAATATACTTTAAACTAGATATTATATAGAGAGTATATAAACTATATTATATATGAATATTACTATATTATTATTATTATTATTATTATTATATAATCTATGTTATTAATACATAAATTATCTATAAATTATTTTTGTGTTCATATTAATTATAAATTAATATACATAACAGTAGAGAATTTGGGGGGCTTAATTGTCATAATACAAAAAATGTGATGATACAAATAATATTCTACTACCGCTCTAAAGTTTTGGGTCAGTAAGAGTTTTGTTTTTATAATTTTATTAATAAAATTTTATTCAGCAAGGGCTTTTATTCAGACAGTGACAGTAAAGACATTTATTATGTTAAAAAAAAAATTCTATTTCAAATACATGCTGTTCTTTTAAACTTTCTATTCATCAAAGAATCCTAAAAAAATTAAATGCATCACCGTTTCCACAGAAATATGAAGCAGTTTCAACATTGATAATAATCAGAAATGTTTCTTAAGCAGCAAATCATCATATTAGAATGATTTCTGAAGGATCATGTGACACTGAAGACTGGAGTAATGATGCTGAAAATTCAGCTTTAATCACAGGAATAAATTACATTTTAATATATATTCATTCAGAAAGCCGTTATTTTAAATTGTAATAATATTTCATAATATTACTGCTTTTACTGTATTTTTGATCAAATAAATGCAGCCTTGGTGAGCAGAAGAAACTTTTTTTCAGAAACAAAACTTTTGAAAAGTAGAGCATCTTTTGATTTTGGGGTTTATTTAGGTTTGATCATCTAATGTAACTCACCTCCCAAATCTGTCTTTCCTGTTAAAGTCTGCACCTGTGTTGAGCAACAGATTTAAACACTCCAGATTCCTAAAGGAGGAGAGATGGGACAATAAAGCATCCAGGCCACAGGGGGAGCTGACGAGCCAATCAGAGAGAAGCAGTGCTGTGACTCACCCTCCTGCAGCGGCCGCATGCAAACACGTCCTGCCAAAGTCATCCGGTGTGTCGATGTCAAAACCTGAACCAACAGATAACCATTATCAAGAGCAGTACACAAATGAACTTCCCTGAGAGAGGGAAAAGTCTGTTAGTCAGGAATCAATTTTATAACTGCTGTTATAACTGCCTGAGTGAACATAAATCTTGAAGATAAACCTGATGAGAGCAGTTTCCGGCAGCAGTCTGAAAATCCGCTCAGCGCCGCCAGATGCAGCGGGAACATTCCGTGGATGCCCCGCCTACAGAGGCGGAGTCACAGTCACATGATCAGCACGAGCTCATAAATCAGGCGTAACCGTGTAAACACACGTCCTGTCACTCACTTTGCTGTATCCGCACCGTTCGTCATGAGAGTATTGATGAGCAACTCGTGACCGTAACGAGCCGCTATATGAAGCGGAGAGTTTCCGTTCTCATCCTCGCAGTCTATCTCTGAGCCTACAAACGAGAAAACAGAGGATGAGGAGAATCTGGAGAGGAAGACAAACAAGAAACGGGCAAACTAACACACTCACCGTTCTGAATGATGGCCTGTGATCTGGAGTATCGCCCGTGAATGGCCGCCATGTGGAGAGGAGTTTTACCATCTTTACTCTGGAAAAGAAGTTATTTTAGTATAATAAAAGTGTTCGTTCCTTTGAAAAAAAAAAAAAAAAAAAAAAAATCTTACTTACAAAACCGAGTTCTGTGTGAACTGACCCTAACTGGAAAATTGGTAGAAGTCACTTACCCTGCTGTTGACGTTGGCCCTGTTGGCCACGAGCAGCTCCAGACACAGCGCCCCTTGGCGGGAGGCAGCGGTGAAGTGCAGCGGGGAGAAGCCCTTCTCGTTCACTTGATTGACATCAGCACCTGCTTCTATCAGCTCATTCACCACCACGTCCTGCCCGTTAAAACACGCCAGGTGCAGAGGACTGTTTCCATACGCGTTTGGCTCGTTAATCTAAAGACAAAGAGGGACAGATCATTTGGTTAATGTTTCAACAGTTATTTTAAACTAAACCGTAATAATATAGTTTTACTGTATTACTGATCCAAAAAATGCCTTGGTGCAGATTATGTAAAGACAGTCATAATTACAGTCAATAATACAGTATAATATATTAAATATAGTTTGCTGGATATTATATACTGTTATGATTGGCTAACGTCATTGCGTAGGAAACAGTATCAATGCCTCCTCGCTATTGCATGCGAGTAACTGTTTTGTAAACATTATCCATATAAAAAGCATTATGCATTATTGTTTACCTACGGTTTGTGATGCAGCTGCTGTCAGAAACTGTTGGCTGTTTCACCTTTCAACAAAAGTTTCTTTGTGAACTCTCCATTACATTGTGCCTTTATTATAAAACAATCTGCAGTCAAATGCTCCGAACAAACATATAATCCTCTGACAGGAAACATATAATCCATCCACTTGTTCCTGACTCTGGGATTGGTTAAATAAATGCTTTGTTTATAATAAGCTATGAAACTTGTAGGATGATTTAATGGTACAAACCCCTTTTTATATGTCAAAAGATCAATGCAAATTTGATTTTTTTTTTCTTTTATAATTTAAGAAAAACAGGATATAACAATGTGAGTTCTATGAATGTTTGCATGTAGTAACTTGTGTAAGGTATTTAATTTGAACATCTGTAGCTTTGGCTATACATACGGAATGTGTTCTCCATACAAAAAACAATCACAGTTCACGTGATGACCAAGAGGCGGAGTTGTATGTACGTATGGGCGGGGCTTACTTACATCAACACCCAGATTCAGCAGGTATTTCACCACATTGATCATTCCACTGGAGGCAGCGGCGTGAAGCGGAGTGTATGATTTCTTATCCTTACAGTAAACCTCAGCACCATGAGACACCAGTAGCTTCATGACCTCTAAATGACCTGAGACAGAGACAGACAGAGAGGGAGTGAGTGATTTCAGATCAATGACAGAAACATGTTTTCTTTTTGTTCTGATATTGATGTTTTTCACCCATGTATGCGGCCCAGTGAACAGCTCGTCTGTCCTTCTTATCAAAAGCGTTGATGTTTGCACCTCTGGACACAAGCAACTGAACCATCTGCAATAAAGACACTAAATATTACACATGCACATATGTCAGATTTGAAGATTATGATTTTAGCCAGAGTCAAGATGGTAAGTATAAATTAAAATCAATTTAAATGCTCCAATATGTTCCAGTAGAATAAGTGTCATTTTAATTCCAATAAAATTAAATTCATGTTATTTGACTTTGTTTTGAAGACCTGAGCAGTGTTCGAAATCACCTCCTATACCCTCATTCACTCTTACCTGCATAAGTCCACTAATATAGTTCACTTGAAGGAGTGAATGAAAACGAGAGCAAATTCGGACTCGATAACGTCCTCTATGGTTTCAGACACCACTACAAATGGTGTAGTGGTGTCTCAGCTAATAGTGCCCTATTTAAAAGCATTGGGTTGATTTCAGGCACAGCCCTGGTTGTTTTTCCCTAGTCTGCCTGGAATAAAAACCCTGACTGATCAATAATATATCAGCTTTTGGGTCATGTGTCTGCCAGCGGCATTCTAGACAGACCTCAATCTGTTGATCTCAGTGTAGAAAGAAGATATAAAAGACATAGTGGAGGAGAAAGAAGGGCAAAGTTTGTGCCAACTAATTGCCTGTGTCAACTAGTCTTAGGTCACATGACTTTTAAGATGGTCTGACTTTGTTTGGAAAGTTCAAATGCAAATATACACTAGCGTTTAAAAGTTTGAGGTTGGTATGATTTTGTAATGTTTTTGAAAGAAGTCTTTTCTGCTCACCAAAGCTGCATTGTGAAATATTAATACGATTTAAAACGGCTGTTTTCTGTGAATATATTCTAAACTCTAATTTATTCCTGTGATCAAAGCTGAAATTTCAGCATCATTACTCCAGTCTTCAGTGTCACATGATCCTTCAGAAATCATTCTAATATGATGATTTGGTGCTCAAGAAACATTTCTGATTATTATCAATGTTGAAAACAGTTGTGCTGCTTCCTATTTTTGTGGAAACCATTTTTTTTTTTTTCCAGGATTCTTTGATGAATAGAAAGTTCAAAAGAACAGCATTTATTTGAAACAAATCTTCTGAAACTTTATAAATGTTTTACTGTCACTTTTGATCACTTTAATGTGTCCTACAAAAAAAACTTAATGACTATAAACTGGTGAACGGTAGTGTAATCTGTAAAATTAGAAAAATGCATTAACTTAAGTGAAATTGATATGATCAGAGACTATGTTTCTGTATTTTGCATTAAAGGCACAATATTTTTTTTTTCGCCACTAGAGGTTGCTTTTTAGAAAAAAAAAAAAGGCATAGCTTGATGACGCCTTGATTTTGCGGAATCATGGGAGGTGTTGTCTTCATATGTACATCCGGTGGAAAGAATCCGACGGGACTCGGGAAGAAATCATATTCATGGATGAGCTAATGTATTAAAGATTTATTAACATTACTGCAGTATGAAGCAGGGTGTTGGAGCAGAACGAGGGCGCTGGAGCGATTGCTAATGAGACGAGCGCAACACACGGCTCAAGAGCAGTGGAGCTTTTATTATGCTGCAGTTGCCACTTCCACTTCTTCCAGTCAAGCGTATGTGGGGTAACGCAGCACTGTTTATAATATTAGATACATTTGTGTGTTGAAATTTCTCAGGGCTACTATGAGACACTTGTTGCACACTGCAGTAAGCTAGATCGCTATTAGACATGGTAAAACATGGCACTCGGGGTAAATCAAGAAAACAAGACTTAAAGGGGTCCTTTAAGTTTAACTTTTTAACTTTAGTTAGTGTGTAATGTTGCGGTTTGAGCATAAACAACATCTGCAAAGTTAAGATGCTCAAAGTTTAGAGTTGTCAGAAACCGCTTATTAAGGACTACAACAAACTGCTGGTAGGGACTACAACAAGCTTCTTCCCGGGTTAGTGACATCACAAACCCTAAAATTTACATAAACCCTGACAATCGTCATTTTGGCTGCGTGAGATTCTCCAGCTTTGTTGTTGTTGAGCAACTGAAGCATGAGCTGTTAAAGCTCCGCCCTCTCTGGAAAGGGGGCCGGGAGCAGCAGCTCATTTGCATTTAAAGGGACACTGCGTGTTTTCGCTCACACCAAAATAGGGGCAAATTTGAGCTGAAACTTCACAGACACATTCTGGGGACACCAGAGACTTATATAATATAAGTCTCCATAATAGTTCTCCTTTAAACAATACTGTGTTTAGCAATTTAACATGATTAGTTTTCTGTCGATGAATGTATCTAAACAGTTGCTTGTCTGTCTAATAAAACACATAATATATTAAAGCATCTTTGGTGTTTCCAAGACCGGAAATCGAGGGTAACGTGGGTATGATGTCATTGATGGATGACGCACGGACATGGTCCATGTCCTGGTTAAAATTGCTTATTTCTCTGGATTTAAACATTCTTGGAAACATTTGGGATAATGCAAGTACACAAGTCAACAAAATATATAACATTGTTCTAGTGGTTTTTAGATATTTGAATCTAAAAATCTTACATATTGTGCCTTTAAAGCATGTGAACACCCAGACTTTCTTATTTCACTTTCTTATTTAGGTTTTGCTTTTTGTTTCATTGTTTGTGTAAACAGGTCTTGTTTCCACTGCGATGACAGGCAGATATTGTGCACCTGTTGATCTGTGTGTGTGAGAAATGACAGTGAGAGTGAACATCTGACCTCCAGGTGTCCGCTGAAGGCCGCGTGGTGAAGAGGCGTACGTCCGGCGCGGTCCGACACGTTGACGTTGCTTAGCAATGGCACTAACGCCTCTGCGCAGCGCACTGCTTTATGGGCTGCGGCCACGTGCAGCGGAGTCTGCCAGTTTTTATCCCGTGCGTTGACATCCGCAGAGTGTTTCAATAACACCTGGACGGCCTCCTGGACACACAATGAGGACATTAATGAGCCTGAAAACATTTGCTTGTTTATATTTGTTGTTCCGACGACGTGGAGGACGTGTCGTACCTCACTACAGGAAGCTACAGCCCGATGAAGAGGAGTGAGCCATTTATTATCTTTGGCATTTACTCTCGCCCCTGAGAGAAAGAGAGAGAAAGAATATGCAAAATGAATTACAGTTATTAATGTCACAGTTGAAGCCGGATACGTGGAGCTTTCCATAAACTCCCACAATCCTCTGAGATCACATCTGTTGCTTAAAATACAGCAGCACCTGTTACTTTTACTCTGTCATTCATGTTTACAGCTCCCTTTACACACGTACATACCGTACGGCCATTTCAGGAAGTCACATGATGTGTATGTGTTTTGTCAGTGTAGAGCTCAACAAATATGAGTTTTCAACATTGATTGCAAAATCTAGAAAGGCTTCTGGCTGATATAATTTACATAAATTAGGCATTTTATATTATATACAGTACACAATGTCAGAATAGTGTTGTTAGCGATTGCTAAGGGGTTTCTAGGGTGTTTAAATGCTTGATATATTTTATTTAGATGAAAACACGTGCATCTAAATAGATGTTTCAGTGACGCACACTACTGTTCAAAAGTTTGGGGTCAGTACAATTATTTTTTTAAAGAAATTAATACTTTTAATTAATCAAGGATGCATTAAATTGATCAAAAGGGACTGTAAAGACTTGTTCTGTACTACTGTAAATGATGTTCTTTTAAACTTTCTATTTATCAAAGAATCCTGAAAAAATGTTTCATTGTTTCCACAAAAATATGAAGCTGTTTTCAACATTGATAATAATCAGAAATGTTTCTTGAGCAGCAAATCATCATATTAGAATGATTTCTGAAGGATCATGTGACACTGAAGACTGGAGTAATGATGCTGAAAATTCAGCTTTGATCGCAGGAATAAATTACATTTTAAAATATATTCACATAGAAAATGGTTATTTTAAATTGTAATAATATTTCACAATTTTACTGTTTTTACAGTATTTTTAATCAAATAAATGCAGCCTTGGTGAACAGAAGAGACGTCTTTCAACCCTTTTTACAGACCCCCAACCTTTCAAACTAGGGCTGTAAAATCAATATTTTTTGTCCAAAACAGATGATACAAAAGCATTGGTATTTTAATGAATTCCTATATTCCAGTCACTGTACTGGAGGTTTGTTCTCATGTGGAGTGAAACGACCGTTCATACCTGACAAGATGAGCAGCTCTATGATCTCAGCGTCGCCCAGGTATGCAGCTGCGTGGAGCGGCGTCCTCTTCTCACTGTCCTGAGGAGTCACAATCACAGCCATTAATAAAAATCATGTTGAAAACTCAAAGTAGCATACTACACATACTATTTCAGCAATACACAATATAAACACTACTGTTCAAACAGTTGGGGTAGATAAGATTTCTTAATGTTTTTCTCTTCTGTTCACCAAGGCTGCGTTTATTTGATAAAAAAAAAATACAGTAAAACAATAATATTGGGAAATATTATTACAATTTAAAATAGCTGTTTTCTATGTGAATATATAGTAAAATGTAATTTATTCCTTGATCAAAACTGAATTTTCAGCATCATTACTCCAGTCTTCAGTGTCACATGATCCTTCAGAAATCATTCTGATATGATGATTTGTTGCTCAAGAAACATTTACGATTATTATCAACGTTGAAAACAGTTGTGCTGCTTCATATTTCTGTGGAAAGTGATAAATTTTTTGTCAGGATTCTTTGATGAACAGAAAGTTCAAAAGAATAGCATTTATTTGAAATAGAAATCTTTTGTAACATTATAAATGTCAAAGTCACTTTGGATCAATTTATTGCATCCTTGCTGAATAAAAGAATTAATTTCTTTAGAAAAAAATTATTATGTCCCTATTGCTGATTGGTGTGAGAGAAAAACAACCAATCAAATTCTCTAGAACTACTGCAGCTCAAAAATACACATCCAAAACAGAGTAAAGCTGGTGGTTTTCTACTCATCTGCTGTTTATACTACATCGAAAATGGTAATTTTGTAATTCACCTCTGATTTGCATGTGTTTTGTACTCCATTTGAAAGCTTGGTGTTTGATGTATGTGTGGTTTCAGCAGTGTGTGTGATATATGATACACACACTGGATTCTTGTGCATGGCACACAGTGATGCATTCATGTGTGTGTGTGTGAGATCCACACCGATCAATGCAGCCACAGATCTCTTGAGACGGCATGCAGAAACATGAGACACACACACACACACACACACACACATTTTTCTGTTTCAGGTTCCTAAGATCTTCTGCGATCACTGTAGCTTTAAACATTCCTGCAGATGCCTGAGTAAAGCGACCGGCTCGTACATTTTCATCAATAAAGGCAATTACGAAAGAGCGGCAATCATTCATTCTCCAGTGTCATGCCACCCTGCAGGCTTCTGTTTTCCATCTGGTCTGGAATGAGAATGGAAAACAGGAGGCCAAGCCACACTGAGTCATGTGACCCAACAGGCCATCAATGATTGGTTGGCAGTCAAATGGGCGTCGCTCCAGACCAGACCGAGCATTGGCAATGAAAACAGACTCTTCATTAAACAGCGAGCAGTGAAATAACCATCTTCAGTCCAAATGCAGGCTCATGACAGAGTATTAACCTCTCAGATGAAGAGCCATTATCAAATGAAGGATAATAATGTACAGAAACTGCCACTGTGTCCATTTCAGAAGACCATCCATCACTGAGAGATCAGTGAACTGGACTCAATACCCAGCCAGATGCAATAAAGACTAAAAAGGCTCCATTTACAGAGAAGTTCAATGAATTTAAAGGGATAGTTTGGTCAAAAGAGTGTTTTTGCAAGTAATGGACATTTACCTGTACATTGACATCTTCTTTCTTGAATATGAGAGAGCGAACTTCATCTGCGTCCACATTAAATATGGCTTTAATCAGAGAGGGCTGTGGAGGAATGAGAGAGAAACTGTTAAATATGACAATGAAGATATTGTTAAACTCAGAGAAGCATCATATTGATCAAAACTGAAATTATGACAAGCTCCTTTTGAATGTGTTGAAAATGTTGTGTGAAGATGAAAAGAAGCTAAATGAATGAAACATTGTGTTTAATCTATGCATAAATGATGAATTCTGAGAATCAAACGTCAAGCGGTTTATTATAGACAGCAGAAGAAAAGATACCATTGATTCATCAAGACGCCAAAGAGAAAAATCCATTCAATTTCAGGATGAAATAAATGTATTTAATAGTGTATGAAATCAGTTCTAACATCATCTGTGAGAATATGAAGAGATACGGAGAGACTCTGAGTTAAACCGTCCCTCTGTGCTCATTAACTTTACTTTAAACAGAATTAAGACTGAATCAAATCAACAGTTTATACTGGACAAATTATAAATGAAGATTTCTAACCAAGTCAAAGGAATACAGTATGATGGGGATGCATTGATATATAGAGTATAGCTAATAATCATGTTTACATTGAAGATGATAATGAGAATGATGGCTATGCATGGAAAAGCAAGTATAATTCTAGATTATAATAAAGTGTAAATGTTTGTTTGTTAAATAAAAAGGAAAATGGCACATTACTTGCTTTGGCTGATCCTTATATATCATGCAAAACTGTAATATCTGATTGTGAAAATATCGTTTTGGCATGTTCTGACAGCATACAAGCTGTGAATTCATTGAACCAGCATTATTATTGTTAACTAAAGCTATTAAAAAAACATTTTTGTTAATTAAAGTAAAGCTGAAATAAAATAAAAATATTAGAAGAAAAATGTAATATTAAAATAAAATTAGAAATGTTGGCAACTAACTGAACAAAACCAGCCAGAAAAATAATAAACTTATTATTATTATTATTATTATTGTTGTTGTTATTAAATAAGTTTAGTTGAAATTGTTCACTGCAAATAAATAAATAAATAAATAAATAAATAAAACTAAAAATGAAATAAAAACAAATTAAACCCAAATAGTAATATTTAAAAAGAATAAAAACTAAAAAAAAAATTACTAAAAATAAAACAAAAATTAAAATATGAATATAAAAATAAATGCTAATTCAAAATTTTAATAAATACTATAATAATGTATAAATAATACTAAAACAACACTGTAATCAAAACAATGAAAACATGCCATAATTATCTCATTCAAGGTTACTCCAAATAAGGACAGGCCACACCCTGTTTGGCCACGCCCAGCTCCACCCAACAGCCACACCCCGTTTGGTCACACACATCTCCGCCCACCAGCCACACCCTGTTTGATTTATGCAAAAGAGTAGTTGAGAGTAGCTGACACTTACCGTGCGTTCACACCGCCGCCGGCGAGAGTGTCAAAGTGACAGGAAGTCATTCAGAGCTCCAGCGAGAGCGGCGAGGAGAGTTGAAATCAGGTCAACTTTATGGTAATGAGCTATGACGCGGTTCAGCGGCAACCAATCAGAATGTAGAGGTCCTCGCTTGAGAGGATTCTGATTGGTTGCCACAACTTGTCATTTACTTTGACCCTCCCGGCGGCAGCGGTTTGAACGCACAGTACAGCGTTGTTGGCAGGGCAGCCAAGGCGAATTTTGACGCTCTCGCCGGCGGCGGTGTGAACGTACACTTACTGAATGTACTCATAAACACACACACACACACACACACCTGCTGCAGCCACTCTGCAGGTTTCCTGTATGTGGATTCACCTCACAAACACATGATGATGAAGCAGCTGAAAACAGACATTGTTTTTAATCACAGTGAGGGAAAGACAGGAGGGAATGTCGTAAAAGAAAGAATGCAGAGAGGTTTCCTCTGTTCAAGGAAACGTGGCTTGTTACAACAGCAAAAACTTCAGCCTGAAGGTCCTAAAAATTGAAACCAGTCAGAACCACTTAGACTGGGTGCTTTTAACTATTAGAAGACAAAACCAGCTGGAAGAATCAACGGAACTGAAACCTGCCCATCTGGTTCTGCCACCAAACTGCCGATTATCCTGCTAATTTGTCTAGAGTTTATATTTACACACCTGCTATTGTCAACGATCAAGAACACAAATCATAACGCAACACAAAAACATGTGGCTTTCTCAACACTGCTAGTGAGCATTAGCATAAAATGTGTTCCTCTTTTATTAGTTTTCTTTTTTAGGTCTACTACAGTCATGGCAGAGAAACAGTTTGAAGAATATCTTGCAATAAATGAGACTTTATGAACATGTTTAGCTCCCTGAATAATGCCCTAGTGAAGGTAGCTGTATCACAGCCAGGTTAAAAAATAAATAAATAAATAAACAATCAATCAATAACAAAACTCTTTTTTAAGTTTATTAATAAAAGATCTAAAAAAAAAAGAAAAGAAAAGAAATAAAATATTCGAAAAAAGTAAATTAAAACAAAATTTATGGTTCAGGTTTTTCTTCAGACAGCAACAAATCTAAGATAATAAATGATAAAAAAAAAAAAAAAAATATTCGAAAAAATAAATTTCAAATATTACAAGGTTTTTAAAGTTACTTTGATGAAAAAATAAAACCAAATTAATAAAAATAAAATAAAATTAATAAAAACTAAAATAAAACTAAATTTACAATTAATTTAGATTTTTTTAAAAATAGAAAAGAATAAAAAGAATTTACAAAAAGTTTTTAAAGTTTATCTCTTATAAATAAAATCTAAAACTAAATCTGACCCTATTTTAGTAAAAATCTTTTCATTTGAATCACATAGTAAAGAGTGCATGAGGTTTGTTTATGTCTGCATTCATTTCTGGCCTGAGGCCTGTTCACAACAGGACATGTTCTTACATTTTGCGGCAGCATTTTGTAGTTTTTTGATGGACATCTCTGGCCTTTGCCGTGCATCTCACACCATGTCATGTTTAATTTTTAGAAAGGCCTAAACGTGTGAAGCGTGTCCTAACTAATGCTGTTGTGACATTTGGATCTGACAGCTGTGTTTCCGTCCAGGTCAAAGGTCCCCAAATTGCTCCTGATCAGATGATCCAGGGTTTCCAAAGGAATTTTTGGACCTCAGCTGGCAGCACCAAACATCTCCTTACCTGGAACCCCAATCAGATCTGACTGAGACAGATGAACATGTCTGTATCTGTCTTCAGATAATAACGGGGACAGATCATGACATGCAGCTAATAAAGCAACCAAGTCATTTAGCTTTTCTTCTCTTTCTTTTGTCGAAGTTCACACTGATACCTGCTGCTTTACACACACAACAAAGGAACTATTATCATCACCTATCCTAATAGTCAAATCAGCCACCTCACCTTCTCGTCCTGAGAGGAATTCTGGGAAATGTGGTCCGGAGTGGCTTTGGAATGCAGAGGGGAGGGTTCGTCATCTTCCACCTCCTCCAGGACCACGATACACACGCGACTCATGCGCTCCGACCGCATAGCTGCCTTTCAAACGCACACACGAGCGCTGCTCCTCACATAAAACTCCCGCTCGACGCGCGCGATCCGACCGCGATATTCAGGTCCGGTGCCATTAGTATCCAGCGCGAGCGTTAAATCCCTCTTCCAATTCCCGGTGAACAGGGAATTCCTCGGAGCAGGAACATCAGCAGTGCTGCAGTGAGAAGATGCGTGCAGCGTCCTCACACACACACACACACACACACACATACACACTCTCTATGATCTGAGAGAGGACAATGGTGTGTGAGCTCCAGCCTGCTGAAACCTGCACTTTACACACACACACACACACACACAGATCCAACCCCCACCGCAATAACACACCAACACACCAACCAACCCTACTGCAGCGAGAGAGAGAGAGAGAGAGAGAGAGAGAGAGCGCCTTTAACACCAGTGAAATATGATGCACAAAGAGCTGATGGGACAAACACAGTCAGGAACAGATCAAATTATTCTCTGTCAGGATCATGAACAAGGTCACTGTGTGTTTTTTTTTTTTTTACTTCAGAAAGAAAATTGTTTCCAGAAGTGGGTTCAATCTGACAAAGCCTTTGGGGATGTTCTCAAGAGTAAAAATGAATGAAATTATTTTATTAGTATTTATAAAGAAAAGCTGTAACAGTAAGACTGTTATTTGGTTAAATCTCATAAAACCTGTCAAGAACACGCATAGGTCATATTGCGCCTCAAAATCAAAAGAAAGAAATAAGAATTTAAAACAAACATTTTCCAGGCTTATCAAAGCACATTTACAGAAAAGTTGATACATAACATTTTAAAGTTGTTATACATTATGGTAGTATTTCTTAAACTAATTTAAATTCATGCTGATTTAAATCCATTATTAAATATCATTATAATATTATTAAATCATTGCATTACAGTATTTAGATTAATGGGGTCCTTGATTATCATTTCACTTTTTTAACTTCAGTTAGTGTGTAATGTTGCTGTTTGAGCATAAACAACATCTGCAAAACGCTCAAAGTTCAATGCAAAGGGAGATATTTTCTTTTAAAGAAATCGCTTTTTAAGGACTACAACAAACGGCTGGTAGGGACTACAACGAGCTTCTTCCTGGGTTAGTGACATCACTAACCCTAAAATTTAAATGAACACCGTTACTGACAATCCTCATTTTGGCTGCGTGAGATTCTCCAGCTTTGTTGTTGTTGAGCAACCGAAGCGTGAGCTGTTAAAGCTCCACCCTCTTCTGGAAAAGGGGGCGGGAGCAGCAGCTCATTTGCATTTAAAGGGACACACACAAAATCGGCGTGTTTTTGCTCACACCCAAATGGGGCAAATTTGACAAGCTATAATAAATGATCTGTGGGGTATTTTGAGATGAAACTTCACAGACACATTCTGGGGACACCAGAGACTGATATTACATCTTGTGAAATAAGGTCCCCTTTAAGTAAAACATCCAAGTATATTGTAATAAGAAGGATTTCAGTAGAAAATATGCTTAACTGACATAAAAAATAATGTCCAAAATGGTAATATTGCTAAAACAGTCTTCACTTTCTTTACGCAAAACAATTTTTGTTTTCCTGACATGCACGTCCTCATTTAGATACACAAGTAAATGTGTGTGTGTGTGTGTGTCTCCAGTCTCTATGAGATCATGTCTGATCTGTGACTCATTCTCCATTGACTTATCTTCATCTCATCACCCTCCTCTTCCTCCTCCTCTCACTCCAGCCCACCACAACAAACTGCTGACGGCCTGACACACTCGTTAATGGAGAGATGTGCTGAACACACACACACACACACACACACACACACTCGCGCGCGCACATCACACTTCAACAGTTACACACAGAATTATTAATCAGATGTGATTTCTGCACAACAGAGCCTTTCCAATTTGAGGAACCACACCGCCGGCAACAAACAACTCAAAGAAACCACTTGTTATCCAGCTAAATCTCTGAAACTAATTCTTCTGGACTGAACACTAGCAACTTTTGCATGAGGGATTTTCTTCGAAGTAAAAATAGACGATTGTTTTATGTAATGAGATTTATCAGATAGTATTGCAACACAAGCATCCAGAACATCTAATGGCACCTCTAAGCATGTTACAACAAGATCTAAACGCACTGATGTTCCTGGCAGACGTTCTCCAAACAAAATGACTTATCAACGTTTCAGATGTTTGACACAAAAAAAAAAAAAACAGACCATAAAAAAAAAGAGCATGAAAGCAGCTTCAGTATCAAAGTCTGAATGAATCACACACCTGTTATCTGTGTCTGTTACTGACTGGAAACTTATTCCAGAGGTCAGGAATCTTTACTGTACTCAAAGTCACGGGTTCAAAATCATGACAAGTCACCGTCTACAACATGTAACGCTTATTTTAAAGAACTCTCCACAAATAGGGTACAAAATATAACAGAGTTACAGGTTGTGTGGAAGTGAAGCTGTCACTCACTCAGTAGCGGCTGGTTTGGGACCAAATGTTGCTTTGTATTTAGTGATATATTCATAGGATATTTACCATACAACAAAGTATTTATATATCTCTTTTTGTCCACAATAACTCTGATAACAAGGCCGAATGGTTAAGCTTGATGAATGAATGCAGGTCACACTACAATTAATGTAGAAATTGAGAAAAGGGGTTAGGGTTAGGTTAAGGGTTAATGATTGATTGATTATTTACTTCTACTAATTACTTTACTACTTATTATCTTCATTTAATGTGTTTATAGATTTGTTAATGTTGATGTTAGATAATACTTCATCTAATATCTCTAGGAGTTATATTTTTATTGCTATATATAAAGTAACGGAACCTAATTTTTTCACCAATTCATGAAAGCGTCTCATTACATAACATGCAACAGCTGTTCAGCAGCTTAAAAGACAAACTTTACACTAATAATTAAACTCTCCAAGAGAAAGTCTGCAAATTTCTAACAGAAAAAAAATTGCAAAATCGTTTTTGTAATTATAAACTAAAAAAAAAGGAAGTTTACAATTAATTATGACTGCAATGCATGATGGGATGCACACTGCCCCAGCAGATCACGCCACAGTATTATTCCAGGAACTGCAGGAATCTGTTGACATTTTCTGACATACTGATGCAAGATACAGCAAAACATTTTCCTACCTGAACCCAGTCTAAAACTTGAGTTATGAAATAAGAACTGAAAACTTGAAGTTATATATATATATATATATATATATATATACAGACATACTATCATTCAAGAGAAAACTATCATACAAAAGAAAAATAAAGACTTTTATAACAGTCCTCTAAGCTCCGCCCCCTGTGCCCATGCAGCCTATAACAAACTCATCTACCAGAGAATACAACCAATGAAAACGTTCTGTCACAAGCTGCCTGCAGAAACAGCAGAACCACAGAAGCATCATTCCAGAGTGTCTGATTCAGAGAGCTGATGATAGATACGGTTATATGGCTGATATTATCAATTTAGTTTGATTTGATACTATGAAATACTGTTAATACTAAGACCCAGTGCAGAACATAACATAACCTGAATCAAGAGAAACCAGGCATCAAAACAATATAACGAACAACAGAAGTTAGTTTCATAGTTTTGAAACCTGCCATAGATAGAGTTTACTGACTGAATTTGAGTAAATAATTTGTTTAGAATCAGCAAAATCAGAGGATATAATGTGCAGCTCTAGTGTGACCTTCACTGACCTCCATAAAAAAATACCATGCTAGACGCAAGCTATATGAACTACAGGGCAGATTCCTGCATTTGAGACGAATTTTTGCGTGAAACATGATATCTAACGAGGAAAAAATTTAAAAATTGTGTTTCGTATCAGAATGGAGTTTGCAGCTGATTGTGTGTGACCTGTTTTACATTAATCAGTATTAAATTACTATTATTAATAACTATTGGTAAGTAATTAAACATGCAGGAGCTTGTTTAAAAGTCTCAGAATCGAGTCTGAAGGGATTTGATGATGTCAGATGCCCTCTAGAGGCCGAGAGAAGCACAACCACATGAGAAAAGGTGTCTATTCATGATACATAATATGTGGTTGGTTTGTTTCAGCTGTGCTGGTTCACGCTAGGTCCAGCTGGTCTGGTTTAATGGTTTATTGGGGTTTTGGGCCCTGTGGATCAGCTAGACTAATGTAACCCAGTTAGGTTCAAGCCCATGTCTTTCTTTCAGCAGGTTCTGCTTTTTCAGTCTTCATTCTCTCTTTGTCCACTTTTAAACCAGCATGCAAACAAAGACTGCGGCTGCTGTATGTGAAAGTCACTTCCTGTGTGTCGTAACTCCTGTCTAACATCAGCCTCACGCTATTTATAAGGATATACTGTTTTCACAAATGCATCAAATATAATTTATCTCATAAAGTCTTGAAGTCTTCCTTATCTTCTCCTCTCAACTAAATTTAACAGCCCAAAACAAAGTAAGTGGAAAAGTGTTTTCTAAACGCAGGTTTCGTTGCATCACATGAGGGATGATGCTTCATTTATTAAGCAGACTGCTGTTAAACTTTCTTTCTGTCAATCATAAATTCCTCATGTTTTACCAAGCAGGCCTTAATAACATTAACAACAGCCAGAATCTGTCAATCACAGCTGAAGATGCAGATCAACTTGACTTTAAAATGGCAAATATATTAAACATGGCTCTTTGCTTGTAAAAAATTAACTGTAAAACAGATTTAAGACCATTAAAAATAAAATTATATAAAATAAAATATAATAAATAATATAAAAAATAATATTTAATAATAATAATAATAAATAAATAAATAAAAAATCTATTAATTAATAAATTAAAAAATAAATAACATTTTAAACAAAATGGCAACCAGTCAAAAAATACAAAAATATTTGAATTTAGCCAAAAAGTTAATAAACTGTAAAAAAAAAAAAATAATAAAAATAAAATATAATAATTTTATATTAAATAATATAAAAAATAACATTAAATAATAATAAATAAATAAAATTTTAAAATTTAATTAATTCATTAAAAAAAAATGTTTTAAACGAAATGGCATCTAGACAAAAAAATACAAAAATATGCAAATTCAGCCAAAAAGACAATTAATGAGCTGTAAAAATAAAATAAAATAAATAAAAAAGATTTAAGACAATTTAAAAAATGTAAAATAATAATAATAATAATAATAATAATAATAATAATAATAATAATAATAAATGAATAAAAATAAACTAATTATTTAATTAATTAAAAATAAATAAATAAAAATGTGAACGAAATGGTAAATATAAAAATATACTTTTTCTCATTTAAAGTTAAAATTTTGATGTTGCAAAAAGTTCATGTCCATGTTATTTGAGCACTATGCAGATGATATACACATACTTTTACTCAAAGTGTTTTAGGGTAAAAAAAAATAAAAAATAAAAAATAAAAATATTAAAAATTCTAGGTAAACTGCTAAATAAACCCTTAAATAAGCATAGAATGCATTAATGCAACAACGCATTTGCAGCAACAAACCCATTACTGAACCACTTAAACTTGCAAATTTTAAAAGCTTAGACTGTTTGATTCACAAACTCCTTTAAACATTTAAAGTTGTGCATCTTAATGAGATCTGAGCACAGGTGAGGTGTGTGTTTCAGGTGTGCGCAGGTAACTGATCACAGACCTGCTCTCGGATCCGCAGCACCATCTTCTTTCTCCTCCAGCGCTCGAATTCATGCGGAAATGAAGCCGGACTGGCGCTTTAAAAGCCTAAAAGAGCCCGAAACATCTCAGACAGCCGCGAGATAATGTTCTGCCTTACATGTAAGTGTGTGCTGGGCTCGAGTTTCCTCTCCTCTTCCTGAAATAGACAAACACAAGCGGCACAAACACAAAGCCACAGAAGCTTTCATTTCTAGTGTTTCCACTCTGCAGTAGCGACTCTCACTGCAGTTACAGTCGCGAGATCGATAGAGGGCGCTGCAGATGCGCTAAAATATGATGAATTATTATAAAAGTCAAATGATCTAAATCTGTTAATTATGTAGCCAAGCATTACATTCACAAAATACAAAAAAGCGTGAGAAATTAATATAACTTCAATAAAATATTAGAAGGACTTTATTATTTATTTCATTTTTATTTTAATTTTTTATTTTAAAAACACTTTTAATATTTAACTTTTAAACAAAACTTTTCATATCTTACATATTTACAAGAACAAATAACAAGTGGGTTAACTGCTTGCTCAATTATATAGATATTCAAAGTACAACGTTATGGTAATACACTGTTTAATTATTATTGTTTAATGGGACATTGATCTGAATATGTCTGAAGACTTCAGCACTATCGCTTATTATCGTGGAAGTCAAAACAGTTGACTCAATTTCACTCAATCCGGAAGTAAATCCAGAGTGGACATTCTTTTGTCGTCTGAAAATATCTATGCCTGACATTCCACAACAATGCCACATCGAGGACGCACCTGATTGGCTGAAACCGACTGCGATGCAAGAGTGAAGTCATCGATGTTTCCTTCCAGAGATGTTGTTCCGGTCGTTCCCTTCTAAGTGTTGTTTTTCTCATCAAACTGTCCAAAAACTGTTCAAATATATTCAAACAAGCTGAATGTTGTGTTCAATTGCCTTGTCTTAAGAGTCTGTTCACATAAAAAAAATAAAAATAAAAAAAATAAAAATTCTACAAAGGAGTTTATTTATTATACAATATAAATTTAATAAATGTATTTTATAATTTAATAATAAAATAGATTAAATAAAATAATTGGATTGTAATCGAATAATTTAAAATATTTACATTTTATGTAACAAAAAATAAATAATTCTCCCCCCCAACTCAATACAGATATGATAATGTCTTGAGAGGTCCTGAAAATGCTAACAGCATATACTCAAATAAACTGCTTTGGCATGTGAACAATTTAGAAGTCAGTGCTTTAGGGTGTAGGCTAGTAATTAGACAGATGGTCGTTTCTCCCCCTGGGGAATCTAAGAAAAGGAAACTGGCGTCTCCAGCAGATAAAAATACTAGAGCTGTGTGTGTAAAAATAGCAGACGTGTCACTGAATCACTCTGACCTTTAGATCTAAGGAAGATCCCGAGGCCCTTCACAACCTGACATTTGTCTAAAAAGTTCCTTCCCATAATAACCACAGCTGCAGCTAGAAATGATCACGTTTGTTCATGTGTTCTTTGGCGCCATCTTGATGTCACCAACAATAATGCCAAGCAATGTAAGAAAACGTCTTTGAAGTGCATTAAAGGTGCAGTAAGCGATTTCTGAGAATATTTGAAAAACACGCCCCTACCCAAAAAATGACCACGCCCATTTCACGATAGCACCGCCCCCAAATTCATGAACAGGCTATGCAACACAAGCACCTCCCCTCTCATGAGTGGACACGCCTCTTACTGCTGATTGGCTACAATTGTGTTTTGGGGCTTTATCTGGTCCACTTTCAACAGCGTTTCTCAGAAATCACTTACTGGACCTTTAAAGTCCCCCTGCAGTTAATAATTGTATCACTTAAAACACATCTTTGATCATCAAATAATATTTATATTTAAAAAATTTTTTCCTGTGAAATAATTTCTTCATGCCTTAAAATAGCTTGAATGTAACTCTACACCCTTGCATCAGTTAGTATCATGGACCAGAGCCATTGGCTCTGACATGGAACCATGAATATTCAAATTAGTCCCCGCCTCCACTCAATCACACTAGCTCTGACTACCTGATCCTCTCCCTCAACATTAAAAACAGGGGTGCCTTTAAAGGTGCAGTGTGTAAATTTTAGTGACATCTAGTGGTGAGGTTGTGAATTGTTCAGTCCAACGCTCACCCCTCCCTTTTGAAGCACATAGAGAATCTACGGTGGCCGACACAGGACAAAGATGTTGTCATCTGAGACAGCAGAGAGTAGCCAGTCAAGCAATGAGGTTTCTTCTTCTAACAAAGAACGGTCTCTGCTTCTAACAAACCAGACGACTACTACTACTACTACTACTACGTGCGTATTCAACGTAGTGACAATGCAAGCTGCCTCTAAAAACACCGACAAACAAGAACAACATAGTGACGAAACGCGCTCTGTAGAATGTTTGTCCATTTAGGGCTACTGTAGAAACATGCCGCCGCAAAATGGCGACTTCGATATAA
Organism: Ctenopharyngodon idella; assembly: GCF_019924925.1. Classification (NCBI taxonomy): domain Eukaryota; kingdom Metazoa; phylum Chordata; class Actinopteri; order Cypriniformes; family Xenocyprididae; genus Ctenopharyngodon; species Ctenopharyngodon idella. Next base: position 17,362,017 of record NC_067238.1, on the reverse strand, counting down.
GGGGACCCACAGTGTATGTAGATAGAAATGGCTCATTCTAAGGTAATAAAAACATAAAGGTTCATTATGTAAGGTCTTTATACAGCACTGAAAACATAGTTATGTATATTATATTGCATTTCTGTCAATAGATCCTCCTAAAATTTACACACTGCACCTTTAAATTATTGAATGAATTCAATGTTTTGCAATGAATGGAATAATTGTGGCTGGAACTTAAATCAATTTAAAATACAAAAATCAATTTAAAATACAAAAAAAAAAATACAAAAGCTGTGAGTAATACATAAGAATAAACACTCTAGAATACACAAATTGCTAACAAATAAATCATGCTGTTGTTGGGAGAATCTTCTTTGCATTCAGAAATACTCACCTCTAAAACTTAAGGTGGTAGTTCATTTTGAGAGGTGTTTAGAGCTGACAAGATGCGCTACCACTCATTTTACGTCCTTTATTGAGGTTTTTACATCCTTTATTAAGGTGGTAGTTCATTCTAAGAGGTGTTTAGAGCTGACAAGATGTGCTACTCTTTTTACGTCCCTTATTAAGGTGGTAGTTTATTTTGAGAGGTCTTTAGAGCTGACAAGATGTGCTACCACTCTTTTTAAGTCCTTTATTGAGGTTTTTACATCCATTATTAAGGTGGTAGTTCATTCTGAGAGGTGTTTAAAGCTGACAGGATGCGCTACCACTCTTTTGATGTCCTTATTAAACACAGATATCTAACAGTCGCAGGTCACTAGTGTGCCATATTCATGTTTTTGAGACATAAACCCACAAAAACTCATCAATAGACAGTCAATGAATAAATTCATGATTCTTGGTATCCATGATGTTAAATATCAGTTTAAAACAAAAGGAATTCTGGGGCATTTTCGTATTCACATTTTAAATATTAGTTGGCATTTTAACTCTTTCCCCACCAGCATTTTTTTTTTTTTTTTTTTTTTTTAAGAAAAGTTGCCAGTCAACGCCAGCATTTTTGATCATTTTCACAAAACTTTCATGTCCCCCAGAATATTCTGTTGTATGAATATCTGAACATACAATATATGAAGATGAGTAGATCAAGTCCATCAACACCTCCAGAGCTTGCACAGTCCTAAACCTCTTCATGGGTCGACATTTAATTTGGTAATGTTTGGCAGTTTTGATTTATATTCTGTTGAATGTCTGATGATCTCATTATTTTACATGTGCATAATCAATGCTTCTGTCACTTGTTTCTGCTTCTTCTTCGCCTGCGTTTTGATCCGGAGGTTCTGTACTCTTTCAGATGTGTAACAGCACCCCCTACTGTATAACAGTGAAAACATGGATTGTTGGAAAATTCCGTCAATGGCGAGGAAAGAGTTAATTGTTTTCTGACTCTGGAAAATATAGTTTTCAGTTGTTTGATGCTTGATATTACTTCATGTTTGAATGTTGACAAAATGGTGTAATTTATATCTTCCATAACAAAAAAATATACTATCAGCCAACAATATCTTAGAATAACATTTCCCTTTCTGATATTTATTCTGGTCTTAAATCAATGCAAGAATCAAATAAATCAACTTAAAAGACAAACCCGCACATAAATGTCAAGCTTTCAGAGTTCCCATGCTTCATTCTTAGTCAAGACTTTCCTTTTATTTCCGTCTCAATCATGGCATTCATACACATACAGTAAATGACAGCAGTCTGAACAGGGCAGTGAGTTGGAGTTAATTTTATTAGTGTTATACTGAGTTAAGCTGCTCAAAATGAATGTTTTAGAAGCATAATGCAAACACTCTACTCCTTTTAGAGTCCTTTTCAGTCTATTAAAATGACCGTGACATTCAAAACGACTTACTTTGTTAAAGAAAAATAAGAAAATATAATTGACAGTACATTTAGGCACACCGCTGACACATACTATACACCAATATGCACAGTTCATTTTCATAGATTCATACAGACAGGGATTCAGAAAACAAAATCAAGTCAGGAATCGGAAACGTTTGTATCAGCCATTGAGTGAATTTAAAGGGGAAGTGTGCTCCTGTGCGACTCGACCAATCACTGCAGAGTTTAGCTTCTCAGCGCCAGCCAATCACAGTAGAGAAAGACCACAAACAGGAAAATCACAAGAGTAAACCTGCGTGAGGCTGGCCAATCATTTACAGCAAAATAAGCGCAACTGAAACAATGTGTTCAATAAAGAGTTTAAGTGCTGTTTTTATTTTAAAACACACAATTAGTTCTTGTCTATTTTCTGTTGATCTGAACCAGGTCTTAAGGATGAAGCTCATGAAACCTGAGACAGGTCATATTCACTCCAAAAAATCTTAATAAATTATATATTTGCGTAAAGACAAAAAAAAAAAAAAAATGCTGTTTTCGAAGACAATTTCTGCTCCAATTCTCATGACTTAAATTGAAAGAAAAATCTAATTATTATTACATAACATGAAAAATAATTTATTTGTATTTGTTTAATAGTTTACATAATTATTATATTATTTTTTACATTATTATATTATTTTTACATTTATTTGATGCATATAATTACATAATAATTCATTTTAATTGTAATACCCACTCGCCAACCAAAAAAAACAAACAAAAAACTTTTTTTTTTGGCCGGGCAGTGTATATTTATGAGATTTATTTCACATCACAGTAATGAGAATTAAGGAAGTAAATGTGCTTAATTGTCATGAAAAAAAGGCTTCATTTTCTTTATGCAAATTATAATTGATGTACTTTCACTTAAGGGTTAAATATGACCTGTGCACTTTTTTGCAAAGTGTAGATATATCATAAGTGTGACTGGAGAGTGTTTAACAGTAAGAAAGAGTTTTCTCAAATGCCAGACGACCTCTGACCTCTGTTTTGAGCCTCCATTCATCTACAATGTGCTTTCACTCGTTCCTAAAAGCAAAACACGGCAAAAAATCCAAATCGTCAAGAAAACGGCAGGAGTGACGAAACATTAAAAACAAAAACATCCCCAACACAAATATAAAAGCCAGACTTATAAAACAAGTCCTTTAAAACAAGCCACTTACAACAACGGAATGTTCAGGTGGTTCGTGTGGTTTCGGATTCGCTTCTGAAATTCTTCACTCGAATATACTTGAAAACTATCCCATACATGATTATTATATAACATGCATTAAAGAAACATATTGCACAAAAAAAGAATAACATATTCTCTGAGTTGGACTGTCAATATCGCCTTGATGTGTGTGCATGAGGGCGCGACCGTGTGTGTGTGTGTTTGAGGGGAAGCTACGTCTACAGCACACGTCTCTTGGTCTTGGATTTAAGGCTGACTCTATATCTCACACTCGAAACAGTCTCCGGCATCGGACAGTTGCAGTTTAGTGCTACACTTGCTATTCTAAAATAAAGTAATTTTAAAAAACAAACATGTACACGAGCCTCCACTGGACTGAGTTATAAAAACAGGACACACACAAACATCGGCTCACTAGAGACAGGTACATTCGTTTAAAGCATATCTCCGTATGCGTAGCCACCCGAACGTCGAAGACGGCCATGCAAATATGAATTCCACCATCTCTGTCCCCCTTTGATATGTTTGAGGGCTTTAAATAACAATTTAAGTAATTTTTTTTATTAAATGTAAGTGAAAGGCTGGGGGTGTGGCCTGTTTTAAACCCCACCCACTTCATGCAACCGATTGGTTGGCTGGATAACGTTACGCCTATTTCAGTTTCAGTGCCACAAAATGTATGTAAATGAAGATCATAATACATTGCTGCTGACCCTTATCATATGGTTCTGCTTGTGATGAGTGCTAAGGTGCATAGGTTGGTTCGGTCAGATTTCGTTCACCATACTGTACTGACGATGAGGCGACCACTGCCGAATACAAAACAAACCCAAAATAAATCCCAAAAAATCGTATATATCTACACAGTGTCATCCAAACAAACACAAACGGAGAGAATGATCACTTAGTGCCCAGTCTTTCATAGTGTTTCAGGGGTGACCGAAGTGTCGGACGATGACAAAATGAATCCTCTATGCTACGGCCGTGTCAATGCAGTGCTTTAAACGAGAACAGCCAGGAGGCACTAAGAGGGAGGCATGTGTTCAAGCGTTTACCGCCGCAACATCCGGTCTGGAGAACCACACGCGCCTACATTTGGGCGTCGCTGTGGCAGGTCGGCGGCCGCTGATTCCTCCCCCTCTACATCGGCGGGAGAATCGTCCGTCTGTCACCTCTTGTGCAAGCTGCGCATTTTTTGTGAATATTTTAGTACACGCGGCGAGCGCGAGTGGAGCTTCACAAACAGCTCGGGGAACTTGTACTGAGGAAACAAGGTCTCCAGGAAGCCCTCCAGAAAGACGTAGACCAGCCGCCGGTTTAGAGATTGGTGCTGGAACATGTCGAAGACACGCAGGATGCCCTTGCGCGTGGTGTCCGCCCCGATGATGTGCTTCAACTCATCTGATGGGAGGAGAAAACAGTCAAAATTTCAAGTCGAATTAATTGGTATTACTGTTGTAAAAAGTACCGACTCTGGTACCAAGTCGGTACTGAAATTTTAAAAATGTGGCAACACCAGCATTTCCCCTAGCATTTTGTGCAGATTCTTAAACACCTCTGATTGGCCATTGTGTTCACATGCTCAACAGATATGTCTCTGATTGGCTACAATGATCAACGCTTCAAAAACATGTTGTAAATAGACATTTTTGACACTCTTCACTGAGCGCTTACACAGATACACACGGTAGCGTGTATCTGTCTGAATTTTTGACACTATTTGTTATAACACTTTCCACAATACTCATTGTATGTACCCGGCATAATGCCCAAGAGTGTGGTTTTGGCGGCGACCCGCGTCCTCATGCGGAGGCTTTTGTCTCTGCGGGGCGGTGTCTCGGCGAGAATCCCGTTCGGCCAGTAAGAGTCTCTGCAAAGTCGCAAAACCCAGTCAGAAGAAGAACCAGAAGCACATATATTTCAGAACAGACAGTACACGCATGTAACCATCACCTGAATCTCTTCACATAATCAGACACTTGCTCAGGAGAGGTCATGTAGTCGACGTGATCCACGATTTTCCTGCAATGAAGCAAAAACAAATGTTTGCTGTTGAACAGAGAGGAGAAAAATAAGTCATAATGCGTGTATGATCACGTGTCCATCGCACCTGTTAATCGTGTCTCCATACGTCGCTTTTATTAGCTGCTGTAAGAGGTTTTTGATGTTTCTCCGCAGCCACTGATTTCTCTCCTTCAGGTCAAACACTTCGTCCATCAACAGCAACATTACCCTCAGTGGAATATTATCATCCACCTGCACAACAACACAACATTTATGAAACTCACAGCTCCAACTCTAAAATCTGATTAGACAGACCACATGCAAAATCACTGAAAAAATGACCAATAAACAGGGATGAAAACAAAATGTAAAAAAAATGACAAAACAAAACCCCCATGTGAGGATCAGCGTCCAGGAAGAATATTTTTAAATATCACCTTTAAAATGTGTATTTACAGTTGATTTTACAGTTATCTCAGGCCACAATGACACTGTTGTTATTATGGTACCCATTCAATATGAATATGCAATAATAATAATAATAAATATTATTTTATTAAATTATAAAAGTAAAATCAATAAAATACATTACTAAGCTAATAATACTATTAGACTGTAAAATAAAAAATGAGTATTTAAAAACAATGAGTATTATAATTTTATTAAATTATAAAAATCAAATTAAAAAATTTAATAATAAATTTTTTTTAAAAATATTTTTAAATAAAAATAATTTAAGAAACAAATTACTATGGTAAAAATACTACTGTACTGTAAATTTTTTTTTAATAATAATAATAACTTTTATATTAAATTATACAAATTAAAAACCAATAAAGAAATACCTTACTATGGTAACAATAATATTGTATTGTAAAATGAAAAAAAAAAAGTGTGATTAATAATAATAATAATAATAATAATAATGAAATGCATATTATTTTATTAAATTATAAAAAGTAAAAGTCAAAAAAGAAATACATTACTATGGTAATAATGCTACTGAACTGTAAAATAAAAAAATGAGTATAATAATAATATGAATAACAATAATAAATATAATTTTTTATTTTATTAAATTATAAAAAAAAAAAAATTATTTGAAAAAAAAAAAAAAAACACTACTACTAATAACATTAATATTAATATTAATGTCCTAATTTCTTTGCTTTTAAACATTAAACCATAAAACTTATACTAGAATTGCTTACAATTATTAAAATAAATGTCATCATTATTAGTGCCTTTAAAAATATTGCGCTGTTTTATAAAAGCAACAAACCTCTTGAGGCTGTGTTAGAGTGACCTGGCCAAGTTTATGATGTGATGTTGACTTACGTTGTCGTCCAGCTGGGCTGAGACGCGGCAGTGTTCGGGATCGATGTCAGACTTCTGGAGTAAAGGAGGCACCTGTGGAGCATACGTTCATTGATAAAAGCTCATAAAATATCACCAGTCGAGCTCAAATACTTTGCCTACGTGCAACCGTATTTCTGCACCAGCTCAGCTATGCATGTGAAATTACTGACTAAAGGCAGAGACTAAGTTTCCCAGTTATACAGAAACAGGCTAAATAAAGTCAACATGTAAAGTGCCCAGTTTCTGAGGTCTTTCGCATTTCTCGCTGACGTGCTCTACCTTAAATATGGATTGTTTAATATCCTGGCCAAGTTTCTTAAAATCCTGGCCCACGTCCGCCGAGACTTTGGACACTCCCTCGGCCAGGCTGTCCGGCAGTGACTTCACGGCATTGGACACATTCCGCATGGAGCTCCGGAGAGGATTCACAAACGTGTCCATCTGTCCGAGTCCAGAGAACAGGACAAATTTACAAAAACTGCGAATCCCATCAGACAACAACTATGCCGCTCCCCTCTGGATGAATACATTGGGTTGTGTTGACGCTGACAGCAATTTAATCACTGTTCGTCGCTAGCAGGTGTTCTTACTGAACTGCAGACGTGGATCATGGGAGCTTAATTGTCTTTGCTGCTTCTAATTAAATTAAACCTGCTCAACTTTCCCGCTCCGCCAGTGGTTGATATTCCTCATGTTGTCCTGAATCGCCAACTCTCATTGAATTCAATGACTTTTGTTAACTCCAAATCGCTGTTTGTGTGACAGTTGTTATAGATAGCATCAATGGGTTTTTCATTTGAATTTGTTAATGATTTATGTTGCAGTGCATTGATTTAATGAGTAGTTTGCATTTATTGATGTCTCCATGCTTCATTTTACAAGCATTACATTTTCTTGCAAAAATATACACCTCCGTGAAAAATTTGAGGTCAGTAAGTTTTTTTCTCTAAAGAAATTAATATTTTTTATTCCGCAACGTTGCATTAAATGTATCAGTAATTTATAATGTCACAAAATATTTCTATTTCAAATAAATACTGTTCTTTTGAACTTTCTGTTAATGAAAGAGTCATGAAAAATGGAGTACTGATGCTGAAAATTCAGCTTTTGATCACAGGAATAAATTACAGCTTACAATATATTCACATAGAAAATGGGTATTTTAAATCACAATAACATTTCATATTATTTCTGTTTTTACTGCATTTTTGATCAAATAAATGCAGTCTTGGTGAGCAGAAGAAAAACATTTAAAACTCTTACTGACCACAAACTTTTGAACAGTAGTGTATATAGGTAAATGTTTTATGTTGGTGCATTAAAAAAAAAAAATGGATAAATATAATTCTTGATTTGCGTTCATTTGGTGAAAAACATGCCTAGATTGATTTCTGGCTATATCTGGATTTATACTCCTCCACTGATTATTCAGAGCATATTTTCTGCATGCGGTCTGTATGTGGCGTTTCTCACCTTGCGTGCAAATTCCCCTTTGCCTTTGCTGTACGCTTTGTTTTCCAGAAAGTCATAGACGTAGGGCAACAGCACGGGACAGGCCTTTACCATCTCAGGATTCAATAGCAACTGTAAGACAAATTCAGCTCTCAGCACACCTGGATCAAAACACCTGAGCTAGCAGAATCCAAAATAAACACAGTCCTGATCTGAACCACCTGTAAATATGAGTTCAGGTCCTTCTTCCTTTTCTCCAAAAACTCCTTGTCCATGTTGTTAAAGGTTTTTTTGCCAGGAAGCTTGAGAATCGGACCAAGGCTCTCAAACTAAAGAAAGGACACAGATCTCAGCAAACTCCATAAAAGCCATTTAGGTCAGAAAATGACTTTGTTCACACTGGCAAAGCAAATTTTACGCATATCCAGACTAACATGGAATCTGTGTTTGCAGAACTCACAGAATTTGAACATTAGTTTTTCTACACTTCCTTCATCCATGTTGTTCCTTCAAGCATGTTAGTTTAGTAAATATTTTGGCTAGTTCATTATGATTTAAATTACCAATATGAGTAAAGTCCACATCGCTGTTTAACATATTATATCATCTTTAAAATTAGCCAGAATTCTGCAGATTCACCCACAATCAGCACAGAAAATATAGAAAAATATTGATTAAAATCTGAATTTTATGACAACGATACAAGTCGGATCCATATATATTTTAAGATTTAATTAAATTCGGATTGTTGTGAAACAATCAAAATAAAAATAAATAATAATAATAAAAATATCTATTTTGCTTATAGAGAATGAAAATTTCTCAATTTCTCAAATAATATATTTTTATACACACACACACACACATACATTATATATATATATATATATATATATATATATATACACACACACACACACAGTAAAATAAATTATTCATCATTGTGACTTCAGCACATTTCCCCCCAAATTGCATTAATGGAAAAAAATTATAACAATTAAATTATAACATTCATAACAATAAAAAAATGTATTACAATTGTCAATAATTTATACATGAGGGTGGTTTGTTGTACTGCCTTTAAGTTATACAGATTTAATTTTTACATTTTTTTTTTACTATTATATAGTAAAAAAAAAAGGTAATGTAAAATAAAAAAATACACAATAAAATAGTAAAATATAGTTTATAAATTATATAGTAATAAATAGTTTAAAAAAATCTCCATAACTTAAAGGCAGTACACAATCTACCCTGGCAGGTGACGCATGATGTCCATTTTTGGGTAACATTCTTCAGCTTTCCCCTCGATTCTCTCACCTGCTCCGTGATGCGCATGTGGAAGTCGTGAAAATCGCTGTAGCGGCGGTACGTCTTCCAGATGTCCTCACTGCCGTCGGAGTTCTTGCGTATGACGGTGATGGTGTAGAGGGCGTACGTCTTCCCATGATCGTTACAAACGCCTGCCATAGGAAGTTGGTTTAGAAAAGCATCAACTACAGAGAGGCAGGAGCGATGGAAATGATGGAGCAATAGCCAGCAGGGGGAAGAGAACAAGAACGACAAGACAGACATACAGCAGAGAGAAGACGACAGAAGACAAAGCGACACAGGGACAGAAGGAAAGAAAATGAACGTAAGAAAATAAAGGAATAAAGTTGATGGAATGATAGTGTCACAGAATAAGAATGAAAACAAAGTGGCAGGAAAAGTGTTGCATCCATCAAATAAATGAAGCTTGAAAATGAGAAGACGTGATGAACACTGAACATCTCTTTAAATCACACAGACTTTTAATTTGAAACCTCGAAACAGTATTTGTCTTTTAAAATGGCTAAATTCAGGCAAAATTCTCACCTGTATCAGAGATAAATGCATGAAGCTGAGCAGACTCATCTACGCTCCCGCTGCTGAGATCATCTAATGACTACAAAACACACACATTCGTTAGAAACACATCGAACACATTCAGCACAATGTATGTATGTATAGATATGAACAGTTTTATTTAACATACTAAATTAATGCTTCCTGTTGGAGACCCGTTGAATGACTCTGGAGAAACAGAGAAATATTAATTCATTTTATGCTACGTCTACACTAATTCAGATTCATTTCAAAATGCATCTTTTTCTCTACGTTTTGGCCTTCCGTTCACACTGAGGTGTTTTTGTCCTGTGAAAACTAGGCTCTTTGAAGATGCTCTCCCAAGAACCCTGAACACCATTACTGACAATTGTCATTTTGGCTGCGTGAGATTCTCCACCTTTGTTGTTGTTGAGCATCCGAAGCGTGAGCTGTTGAAGCTCCGCCCTCTTCTGGAAAGGGGGCAGGGAGCAGCAGCTCATTTGCATTTAAAGGGACGCACACAAAAACAGCATGTTTTTGCTCACACCCAAATAGGGGCAAATATGACAAGCTATAATAAATGATCTGTGGGGTAACGATGACGCATGTTTAGTCATGTGATGCATATCAAACCAATAGATATCTATGTTTATACCAATATGTACCTGCTATGTGCTATTCATTTTCACATTGTTGTTAAAGATAAATGTTACTTTGTACAGTCTTCATATAAAGACTGCTCTTATGTTTTGCTGCAGGACAGCACTTGTGTTTTAGACCATACATGGAGTGGTGATCGAGTGCGACTTGAATGTGTCAGTAAGTGGTGAGATATTTCACTGATAAAATGATCGTGCCAGAAGAATAACATGAGAAATGTATTACGTCTGGTCTCTTGAGAGCTTTTATTATGTTTTCGCATGCGTAGTAAGATGATTTAAGCATTTTCCACTATGCTAGTGTGGTCGGAGAACATTTTCAAAATGAAAATGCTGTTTTAAAATGTATCCGGATTAATGTAGACATAGCCTTAGGAGATGACGCTTAGACTCATTGTTGCTGTCATTCATGACAGATCTGATCCCGTGTGTGTTTCTCACCTCCGTCCCCGTCATCAGATCCCCTGAAACTGGGTTCCTTCAGCATGTCCAGCTCGGCCAGCATCCTCACATACAGCGGGTGCTGCCTAAAAGACGGGTAATACCGCTCATCCTTCAACATCATATCATACACCTGAAAAACACAGTGAGCTCAATTAGTGGCCTTTTTTTTGGTTAGAAAACACCATTCTCACATTTATACACACTGACCTTTCTCTGGATCTCATCAAATATCTCAGGCGTGGGATCCTCTTTACTGAGTTTTTGAGCCAGCCTGGTTACAGACGCTTCATCCACCTGCACCCTAGGAGAGGCCTGATTGTAAAAAGAACCTGTCAATCATCACTTCGTATCTTCGCTCGCCACGATATATATTGTCACACCGCCAGGCGCTCTATGTGGTAAACCTCAGTTTGTTTTTTTGTGAAGTTTAAGAACTGGTAAATCTAAATCATCTCACCTTCTCAGATAGGTACTGGTCGTAGACGCCCACCGCAGCGGCTCTCAGCAGCCCTTTGGTTGTCTGGGTGCTCTGCTTTTTTCCATCCCTCTGGCTGCTCTGTAAGACCTCCAACTGCTGCTGCGCCGTGACCCGATAACCCTCCACCGTCAGCCAGAAGAACAGAACTGCCTGACCGCCCATGTGCTGCATGTAGTCTGTAGAGAAAGATAAGAAGCAATAAGGGACGAGCTGATGATGTATTTCAAACAAGAGGACAGTTTGTGTATCCGTCTCGACTCACCCATGAAGAACTGCAGCGCGATGTTATGCACTAGGATATGTTCCAACGGAATCACGCACAACTTCCCAAAATTAGCTGCGAGTTTCAAAGCGTCAACTTCCTGTTTGGCAAAAACAACCACAACATGTTAAATAGTCATTCTGAGGGTGAAATGTTAATTGTCAGACAACTGATTAATCGCTGTTAATAATTAAAATAATTTAAAAAGTTCATAAAAAGTAACATTTTAAATAATAATCACATTTTAATCACATCCAAAATATTTGAAAACAGTATTATTAATAAAGGTAATATTTATTATTTTAATTGTCTGTATAATTATCTGTATAATTTTCTTAATTATATAAAACAAATAAAACATAAATGTATTAAAACACTGCCGACTGAAAATACATTAGGAGCAATTATTTCATGTTTTATTTAAACTACTCTTAAAAATAATCTGAAAAAAAAATATATATATATATATTCCTAGCAAACATTAATGTTTTTAATGAATTTTCATTAATTATAATACAAGAAGTATAAATGAAATGAGGGATTTGGTTACCTTTCCTGATTGTAGCCTTTGTATTCGTGTTTCACAGACTTTCTTCACAAAAAGCAAACTATTCATTTGATTCTTTATTATGTTGATATCTGTGAATAAGGAGAGAGAGGAAGAAAATGAAGAGTAAACAATGATTGTTATTATAAAGCCCTGAACTTCGCCTCATATTTTCCAAAATATACCCCAGAATTCATTGTTTATTTTTCAACCAAATAATAAAAAAAAAAACCCTGACATTTAAGCCTAAGTGTGTAAACACAAGTGTCAAGTGTGTGTGCGTCTACCTTCTGCGCCCGTGTCCAGAGATCGGAGATGCTGAAGCTCCTCCAGGACTTTGTCTTTGACGGCCTCCAGCTCGGGAGGTTTGTCGGTCAGCTTTAAGATGTTCAAGAAGGCCTCATAGTTACAGCTTGAGTCATGAATCTAAACACACACAAAAGTGTTTTAAAGGGAAAGCAAATAAATTTACAACACATTTCTCTACTATACGAACAGAGTAGGTCTCACCATCCAGATGACGAACTGATTGATGTAATCAGGGTCACTGAGCTGGTTAATTAAGGGCAGCAGGACTCCTCTGGCCAAAACTTCCTGCAGGACATCAAAGAATCAATCAATTAATCATCATCAACAAGTTTGTCCAGTTGCAAAACACCAAAGCTGGAGCTCTAATCGTTTAGTCTCAGCAGGAAGACCTGTCAGGACCAGATAAGCCACTTCATGAGTTCAAAACAGAATCTTGCTTTCTGTAAATCCCTGATCTAGTGTCTTAAAGGATTTAATACTACTTAAGCTCTATCAACAGCATCTGTGATATACTGTCAATTACCATGGAGAATAATCTTTCCAAATGAAGCTGCATTTTAAAGGAAAATAAATTTACTGCAGTACAATGAGTGATCATTTATATATTATAATAGTATTTATTAATATTTTGAATCTTCTTTTATTTTTATACTTTCAGTTTTTATTTAAATGTTAGTCATTTTTATTTTCTATTTAGTTTTACTTTCTCATTTCAGATTTAGTTTTAATAATTTTAGTACTTCAACTAATTTATTTCAGTTAGTTGGCAAGGGAACATTTATTTTCGGTTAAGTTATCATCTAATATTTATATTTGTATTTTATTTTAATGAAAAACTATTGTAATAGTACTAATTGGAAGGCAGAAAAGGTTACAGGGTTTAAAAATCAGAAAGTGCTTGCATAAAATGTATGTTTTTTTGAGCTGTAATGGTTTCCTCCATGTAAACACTGCTTTATAGTATTCCTCCCATGTTACTTTCTTTAGTTGGCCATAACATTAGTTGAAAGATTTTTATTTAAATGCATTTGGGACTGATTTAGCATGTGTGTGTTTATGCCTCACCCTGAGGAAGTATCTCATATTCTTGTTGTGGAAATCTCCAGAAGGTAGTAACAGGTACAGCAGCACCTCACAGAGATCCCGCAGGTAACCTGCACCAAAAACACACTACAGTCAAACCTACAGCACAAACACGACATACAAAACAGTCTGAACCTCACCCAAAGCTATTGCAGGATATCTGCAGGGTTTTTAAAATCAAATTTAAGGCTTTTTAAGATCTTTTTAAAGATCTGCACAAATAAAATTAAAACTGTATGTCTATTCAGAGCAAACCAATACAATCTCAAAATAAATCACGTATCTCAGAGTTTTTTACTTAATTAAACAAGCAAGCTTATAATATTTAAGACGTTTTATTCATTATGTATTGAAAAAGGTTAATGTACCAACATATTGATACAATACATACGAATTAAAGGTTGAACGATATTATTACAGATTACTGTGCAGATACTAGTAAAAACTATATACTGAATGTGTTAAATTATGTTCTTAGTCTTTCCTTCCTGTGGCGTATAGAGAAGCTACAAGAGTTTACACTGAATTCAATGCCAGATATAGAATTTTATGCATAATGTGGGACTTTTAATTATAAACAAGCCTGAAATACGCAATCTTATTTTGAAATGTCTATTATTTAATTCTGCCATCTACTCAATCAAACAATGAGGGAGATAAAATATGTACTATTACAACCATTTTCACTATATTACAGTATAAACACCATTAAGTAAACACTGCGAAAATTCATCAACAGGAGATTAATAAGTAATCTCTTGGCATAAATGTATTCAATGACTGCGAATTGATCTGAAATTGTGGGCCCGTAAAATGCGCAACAGCATCGCATTTTTACTTTGAAACATTTATTTAAATCATCACCTTTTGAAGTTTAATCATCACATTAACCTGCATCACGATTCCTGTTTTTTCCATCGAAATTTCCAAATAGAAGACCTCTTCAACGATAATTAAGATTTTTCTCATACCACTTAATATATTTAAAACTATTTATGACCTTAAATTCTATAAAACTGATTTTTAAGACCCGCTGGAATCCTGTATCTCGTGATTTTAGAAGTCTTGGAATGTTGTGCACAAGCTGAACAAACTACTTTCATGGTGTTTTTGTGCATTTTTGAAATTCAACAGTTCCTGTTCCTAATCACTTTCAGCAAATGAAAAAAGTAGTGTGAACATTCATCAAAACTCCTTTTTGTGTTCCACAGAATAAAGGAAGTCATTTGGTTTTGAAAAGACACAAGCGTGAGTAAAACATTTGTTATAATTCATCTGATGATGGTGGATTGCAGATGTGATCACATATGACATTTTATATTTCCAAGGCACATATATACACACCATGATTCCACCCAAAATGGTTTTCTTGTTTTCTCTGATTGTCAGTCGGTCACTAAAGCGTTTTCAAAGCATGTCAATGCATTAATGACTGGGTGTGTGTTTGTATTTTTTGCTAATCAAGTCTTTCAGCTTGTCTGGCCTATAAGATCTGCCCTAGAGAAGCATGTACAACTTATTCAACTTATACTATTGTTGACATAAAATACGCCTTGAATCACTGGGCTGGATTCTTTGATCTGTCTATAGACACAAATCTGACTTGCTCTATGTTTGTCTTACCTTCTTCATCCTTGCGTGACATGCACACCATGTCTCTACAAATATTCCTCTCCATTTCTACCTCCGCCTCAAAAAACGAGTCCAGCAGCTCCTCAGGAGCGTCACCTGCCGCAAACACACAAATAACGTCATGCACACGCTGACATTATGAGTCATTACAATCAAGTTCCCATTAAAGATTTAAAGCCCTTAAGTCAGTAAATTGGCATTAGGAAATCAACTATTTATTACATTATTTGTTACAATTTCAATCCTGATATTGAGATCTTTATACGAAACATTAACTAATGGGACCTTATTGTAAAGTGGTATCATTATTGCTATTCTTGGTTTAATCGGTCCATTTGTAAAAGGTTTTGTCTAGGTTTTGCAGACAATGTGAATTGAGAGGAAAGAATGATATTTACGTTGTTTAGGATCTTCTCTCTCATTCAGCCTCTCTTGAGCTTTCCTGAAAACACGCAGATGAGTTGCAAAATCATCCACCAGTCTGGTGGTGAAATACGGCTGCCAGTCCACCTCTTTAGACCTGAGGAACGGAAAGATTGAGCATCAATGAATCATGGGATTTACAGTCTCCATTTCAACATTGTGTTTACCAAGGAAAATGTGTAAGAACTTGTGAATCCAGTGTTTGGTTTGTGGTTAGGTGTTGCGTCAGCCCTGGAACTCTCTGCAACAGTGATTTTAAAGCAGATGTGAGGGTAAACAGGCCAGACAGGTATCTCACCTGGTGGAGAACTGGACGAGGGCGTTCTGGACTGTCTGACGGATCTCCAAGAGGAACGTTTCATCATCACTCAGTGTGTAGTACCAATACTGGATATAGTCCCTCAAAGCAAACTGGATGACCTGATGAATGATGTTAGAAGAGGGTCAGAGCAGGACACTATTTGATTAAAATAATGTCAAAAAGATCATGAAAGAGTATATACATTAGAAGTGAGCGAGAGGTATAGTCTATGATAATTAGGTCTGTCTCCTAATATTGGACTAATCATTAGTCGACTAAAAGAGGCTTTCGTCGACCAAAAATTTGATTGGTCAGTTAGTCGCAGGAAAAAAAAAAAAAAAAAAAAAACTTGTGGCGAAGTCACACAGTCCGTGAGGGATCATTATTGGTGGTTCTTTGTGATAATTACAGTATGTCGGGCAGGAAATCCAAACGTTTGTCTATCATCCATTGACCTCAAATATGGCTTATCATTTGAAACATGCGAGTAGTAGCAACTTTACATGGCTGCTTGCTCTAACATTAACCTAGATAACTGTGCACTATTATTAGGCCCATATCCAAGTGTTCATGTGGAGTGTGGAAGCTGAACTATAGCACACGTTACTGCATGAGATGGAGGCGCCGGTGCGATCACTTACATTTTTTCCTGATAACAGCGGAAACAACGTCATTTTTGGTCATACAGATAAGAGTAATACATCATTCGAAACTAAGGGTATACTTTTATTTGTGTAAACTCACGATAGCAAGAAAACGTTGTGCCTTTGTAAAATAAAGAAAACAAACAGGGTGCGCTTTCTGTCGCCTCAGTCTCTGTGAACTTGAGCGAGTCAAAAAAATAAACCAAAACTCAGTGTATACTTGCCTCACAGACATGAGAAATATTTCTATAGAAAGCTTGAAATGCCAAACGATCATCAACCAATTCATGTGGAAAACATTGTAAATTTACAACATTGTAAATATTGTCTGTTTTTGCTCTATTTTGGCAATAAAAATAGCTCTAAACCAAACCACAACAGAACCGTTGTGTGACTCTGAAGCAACAAACAGTGGTGTTTGGTTCCTGAATGAATCAGTGCTTTTGAATGAATTTGAATGAATCGGTTGAATGAATGACTCAATGACTCACTCATTAATACAGCGACTTGTCGCCACCTACTGGCGGTTTTAGTTTCATACTTAAAGTGCATTTACATTTATTCATTTAGCAGATTCTTTTATCTCAAGCGATACAAGTGTTTCATTTAAGAGGCAATAAACATGAGAAGTGCTAACAATACAAATTTTCAAAAAGTATTTCATTCAAATAGGTGATGCATACATCTAATAAGGTTAGAAAAAATTGCCCTTATAAAAGGTAAAAATGCCCCAGGAAATCAATTTAATGTGGCAAATATCACCCCATAATGAAAAAGTTATGCCGCACACTCTTAATAAACATATATGAGTACATATGTGTGTGAAAAACATCAGGCACAAGGAAATGTATTTTTCTCGATCATGTGCCCTGAATTCTTCTTGGCACAGACACAATAACCCATCACTTCTACCACAAAGGGGTCCACACTGAACAGAAGGGCTCGCAAACCTGCTGACACACTCTCATGACTGTGTTTAACTTTAACACAATTTCCTCAAAACGTCAGACTAGTATAGAATGAGTTACACAATAATTTTGGTCATGAAGAGCTCTTATACTACAATTTTAACGAGGTCTATCATGGAAAAGGCAAACTGGCCACATGGAGGCTGTTCAAAACAGTAGGTAACATCATGCTGCCTTCTAAGATGCCTTGTTTTAGCTAATTTCTCAGGCAAACTAATCCAAAAATGCACTGCAAAGATTTCAATAAAAATGTATTAAATATAATGGAAATGAATGAATTAATGATTAATAATGAATTATACGACTATTAAGTATGTCCAACTTTACCCAGATACATACAGCACACTCATGTTCAGTGGTACATACTATATAGCAAATCAAAACTGCTTGATTGCTACATTGTCATTAAATCGTTGTTATATCTCATATAATTGTGGAGCATTCTAAATCATAGTACATGAGAGTTAGGATGATGTCTTAAAAGGTAGCTGTCTATGCGGTCAGCTGACTAGGTGTTGCAATGTACAATCGCTCATGTTTTCAGTATTTCACAACTATTACAACAAAAATTTAAGTGAGACGGGTATGTCACTTACATATCCAAGGTGTAGTAGTAAAAAAAACCTGTTTTCTAAATGTCAAAGAGAGGGTGGAAAATTTTCATGGAAGAACAACATTGCAGTTTTATGGTGTGAGGAACCTATTTGACTAACAATAAAAGTGGTCTTTATGGAAGCAAATAAAAGCTAAAGTGTAGAAAATGGTTCCATCAAAAAAGTGACCCTAGCAGAATATATGCATTGTAAGCAGACTCAAACCTGATTCAGTAAAGCATGTGAGAGCACCGACTGAAAACAAGCTGAAGCGAGTGTCATGTGCTCATCAGTTTTATAAAAAAAAACCCAGTTCAGCCTAAACTCTCAAACTAGCTGATCCAGCGTCTTACTCATGTCACAGGCGGAAACAAATGATGTTTGTGAAGCGACGACTCGACAGTCTGAGAAATCCTCATCATTAGAGGAACCACATGTTCCTCAAACACATGAGCGAGCACTTTCAGCCGCATCATGTTCATCTGTCTGTTTGGTTTTGGTGACAGTACCTGCTGCAGTGGCTCATCTATGATATTGGATCCTGTCAGACGACGGTCGATCTTGATGGGTTTGGACTCTGATTTCATCTCTTCCGAAACCTGAGGAACAAACACAGACTTAAAACTCAGAAGTGGAACACAAGCACTATTTTAAAGTCACTTCACAAGCATTACACTTGATATAAAATGGTCTTAAAAATACAAAAACTCAAAGCTAGGGAAGCTTGTTCCTGCCACTAAATTGCGACTTTTTATCTCACATTTCTTTGAGTTTTAAAGTCAGAATTATGTGATATAAAGTGAGAATTGCGAGTTATAAAGTCAGAATTGCATGATATAAAGTCGCAATTCTGACTTTTCTCGCAATTGTGAGTTTTTAATCATGCAATTTGACTTTATATTACACAATTCTGACTTTATGACTTGCAATTGTTAAGCAATTGTATTGCCTAAATGCTTTTGTGTGTTGTGGTAAATACAATAAATTAAAATCAAATCAAAGGAAGACAGATATGCGAGCGTTTGCACACCTTCAGTATGGCCGGCTGTGTAGATGGCAGGTAGGAGTGTTCGCACCTTTCCAGGTGCTTCTCTGAGTTTGTCTTTCCAAATAAAAGCAGCACTACAAAACCCCTGGAGAGAGAGGAGAGATTGCAGCATCATACTAGAGCATCAACAGGTGTTACAGACGTTAAAGCACATTGATGGTGTTTGAAACAAGTATTAGTTGTGATCCACTTACCCTCCAATGAAACAGAGGATGTAGAAGGCCAGATAAAAGATGGCAAAGGGTCCAAATGAGATGAGGAAGAGGACGACTCCCAGACCCCCCCATCCCCAGATGGACAGACTGGCCTGAAAGACAACACACAGTTAACAACATTATTTCTTATCTTTGGCTCACTGTGAGTGCTCTCGCAAATTGATTAGAATGAAAGCGGCATGAATAAAGTATAATTGAAAATACAGAAGAAAAGCCATGTCACGACCGCAGCTACTGAACAACTGAAATTAAACATCATCATCAGGGTCTAAAATGTTTTTCCAAATCGGGTGAATTGAGGAAATTTCCTGGCCATGTAATTGCATTTCATTAAAATAATGTTTTATCTCCAGGACAGTGGCATTGTTTTGTTGCGAGCACCTGTGACAAAAACATCAAGACTCCTCGTGATTTTGCTTGTATTCGTGTTGTGGCTTAAGGTGTAGAAAAATACTTTTGCTGTCCTAGTTACTGTTCAAATAGGTGAAGCTTTTCTTTAGCATTCATACATCTCTTTAATGTGATTCACTCTTGCCAGACAAAATCATTAGCAGTCAGATTCTTATTCTTGCATTGCAATTAAAGTAGCAAAGTTACAGGCCAACATGCTCCTGATCATCATCATAACAAAGACCCGGAAGAAGAAATGAAATCGCTGCTGGAGCCTTCAGCAGACGAGTAAAGTTTTTAAAAAGACTATAGGAGAGATGACAGTGACACAGATGAGATGAGAGAGTGTGACTGAGAATGGGTCCAGTGGACAGGTTTCCTGTTTTTTCCAGGACAGGAAACTCAGTGACCCAATCTCTGGCCTTCCCTTCCTTCTACTGAGACGATCGCTCACACACACACACACACACACACACACACACACACACACACACACACCTCTCTGTGCGCCTCAGATCTGAAGGGTCAGACCTGGAGTGTGTCCTGCTCTGCTGACAAGTTAAATAAACATCACCCAAAAATATGATCAAATGTTCACGGACCCTTTTCATAGACCGTGATGACGCATTTCCACAGTTATTAAAGTCAGCATGAAACAGAAGTTGTGATAGTCTTTTATTCTCTATTGTGCCGTATATCTGAGTGAAACGGCTTCTGGAACAAGTGTAGGTGGGACTTGATACTGTCCATGGGGAATTGATTTGATAGTTGTGGTTTGCTATTGGTGGATCTCAGGTGAGTGACAGGTTGCCCCGCCCTCCCATCAGTAAACGCATCATCAGAGAAGAGATGTCACTGCAAGAGGGAGGGGAAGTTATTCTAATTAAAGACTGTGTATGGATTAATCATTTATAATAAATAATGCAATATTCCTTAAAAAAACAACAATTGTTAATTTTGATTTCATGGTGACTTTAACGGTGTAAATGTTGCACTTTTTCTATATTTCAATACATTTTTAAAAAGTAATTATGTACATTTATAACACTATACTTTCTGTTATATTACCCTGACATTAAATTACAGAAATCTAGTTAACACTGCTGAGTGAGTGTTTCCAATACAGCTGATTAACATAATCAATCTCTCATTTTTTTTCCCCTTTGGAAAGTCACAGAAACTCTTATGGATTTTTTCTTTTACTATTGGTGCAAATGAGCACGTAATTTGTTGTAGTTTCAGTTCACCACTATAGAAGTTTCCAAATCTATGACGACTTCTGCTTCTGAGAACTCAGGGAATGTTTGTAATGAGAGCAAAAGAAAATGAGACAATAAAGTGCAAAGAGAGTGTAAAAAAAGAAATGGCAAAGGAAAGAAAAAGAAAGACTGCAAAAGAGTAAAAGAAAGCAATCTAGATACTGTGTCTATGATTTCACCTCTAAACGTCATATAAAAGATGAATGGTTGGCCACTTTACAACTCAATCAAATTGTCTTTTCCTGTCAAAGTGTGCAGTTTTTTTCCAGAACAAGCTGTAAAAGCACTGATTTAACTCTGTGATTCATTGCAGTACCACAAACCCTAGTCCTGACCTGCTGACCTCTGTAACCTGTTGAATCAGATCATTCATGACTGTGGATTTGGACAAACAGCGTAACAAACCCGCTCTGGATGCTGCTGTAGCGTTCTAGAGATCATCCTATACCACAGACACAATGCACGTATGTGTTATTAAAGAGACGAACAGACAGGCTTTCACACATGTGGAGTGTCACAGGACTGCAAATCAGCCGCTGGCAAACTATTCCATCAGCTTACAAACAACAAATCGCTATGGTGGATGCTATTAGAGCAAGACAAATGATAACATTTTTACATTATCTTGCTTGGTCTTTTTTTGAGGATTGCTTAAGACTCAACTTATAACAGTACTGCACCCTCAAGTCTCTGTGATCCTTTGTCTCTATTTAGCTCGTGTCTATCCTTTAATGTGCATCTGTGGGATTTTATCACCTTTATTTATTTTATTGTCCATTATGTAAAATCATGAGTCTGATTACTTTGTAAAGTAACAGCACATCTCTCCTCAACAGACACACGGTTTGAGAAATCATTCATGTCTGTTTGTCTCAATTAAGGGAATAATTCAGCCAAAAAATTAAACTTCTGTCATTATTTATTCACTTTCATCATGTCGTTCCAAAATTGTTTCTTTCATCCATGGAACACAAATGAATTTCTGTAGAATATCCTTGCCTAAAATGACAAAAAAGCACCATAAAAATGTTCAACAACGTCTGTGGTAAAATTTAAGTCATTATGAATAATCTGTTTGCACCAGTTCACTGTTCATTTGATTTTGAGGGGAAAATTATCAGTGAATAATAACTTAAATTTTGACCAGTTAGTTGTATGAAATCAAAAGATGGGTAAAAAGTAGGGGTGTAACGAGAACTTCTGCCACGATTAAAGTGTGATGAGATTTCTCGTTGAGGTGAAAAGCTGCCATGACAGAGTGTGAGGGTGAAATTAAGATAGAATATGCCACCCCCACATTTACATTACACCTCCACTGTTGTTTTGCTTTTTATATAAATAAATCCATTTAATTCAGTTGGATAACGGTTGCTTCAATCCCATCCAGCTCATCCAACACGAGCAGCAGGAATTGGAGTTCACTTATCACGTGACGAGAGTAAGTGATGAGATGACTGACAAGACCATGGCGGAGGATTCGTTACACAACAGAGCCTAAGCGTCTGACAAATGTCTTATCTTGTATAATTCATGCTCAGCATCGCCGCTCCCTATTCACAGAGCACGTGCGATCACGAAATCGAAAGTAAAATGTGAGCACGCATTCAAACGCGATTTAAATACTCTGTATTTTAAAAGTGGCTCCCTGATACATGCAAATATCTCCCAATATGAAAGCTATCTTAGGCTGGGCTGTGTAGTTGTAACCATCTCTTAGCTCTGTATCATGCATGAAGAAAAATTGGGTCTCTATTTGCACTTTGAATATTGAGAGAGTACTTTGATTATGGTTGCACTTATTGTTTTCACTTAAGACTAAGAGAAACTGTGTTATTCATTTTCATTTATACGGTTTTATTTCTATGATCAATTTGTGGAAAGGAGTTCAGTTAGGAGGTCAAAAGTTCTCATATGAAATCATACAGGAGAGAAGCCAGTCAGCTGAGTTTGTGGCAAAACCTTTTACAGTGCTTGAGTATTGTTGTCTTTTACTGAATATGATAATTCATACTCATAAAGCAGAACTGAAATGACATTCATTACAAAATGATTAGTTAAAACATTTCAAATGCACCTGCACACTATTTTTCTAGACATGTATTTCATCACTGAGGATTTCTTAAAAATATTGTGAAAAGTCTCGTCTCATTCTCGTGAACTCAATCACTCAATCTTGTCTCGTCTTGTGAGCTGTCTCATCACACCCCTAGTAAAAAGCCATATAGATGACGCTATAGGTGATTTTGTGCTTATTTTGAAGCAGTTCAGTTCCAGCCACACTGAAAACAAAGAGAAGCACGTTATACAAACTTTCTCCTGTGCTCTGTGGAATAAAGCCAATCATACAGGAACAACATAAGGATGAGTAAATAAACAATAAAACTAATTTAATTGATTAAATAGTCAGTGTAGTTCCTTTTTTTTCTTTTTTGTTCACATATGGTAGAGGATGACAGACATACTACATCCCACGTAATGACGAACAAGGTCACCACAAATGAGAAACACAGTTTCTATACACATTTAAAGAGTCCCGATGTTTCTACCTCAAAATGATAAAGTGCAATGAACTTGTCTGCTGTGCATTTGGTCTCAATGTGCGCAAGTAAACGTCATCAAAACAGTGACACCAGATAACAGAGAAAAGGATCAGTTATGAGGGAAAACAAAGACAAAGTAAACATCAGAGAAAAATCTGTTCTGAATCAACATTCACTGGTTTTCTCAAAAAGTTCAAAATGTCTAACAATTTATGGACTAGTTAATATTAGTAGTTTATGCACTGTGTTTTTTAGATAAAGAGATTTGCACAAACGCACATGCAATCTAACTGTTTGGAAAACATCCCTGACTGTGGGAAGTTTTGCATGTGCTCTAAAAAACCCGTTTCAGCCCTTATCATGACCAAACTCACCTCTAAAGAAGATAAAAGCAGATTACAACATACGGTGGACTAGAAAACTAAAGCTGCTCTCTTTGTTGTCAAACACACAATAATCCAACAGCCGTTTTATCTTTAACATGTTTTCACATCAGAGCAGATCACATAAGGTAGGGCTGCACGAAATATTGTTTTAGCATCGATATCGTGATGTGTGCATCCAGTGTAGTTGACCAGTATGGACCAGGACCCACGGTTCGAAACACATGTGATTCTCGGATTAATTGTAAAGTTTAACCATCATACAGTCAAAGTTTATCATTTGCACGTGTTTCATTTTAAACATTCGAGTAATTTTAAACCATTCGAGCACAAGAAGATGTGAAAGAGAACTCACATGCTGTTTTCTGTGCGCACACACAGAGCCACGCAGACAGCACGCAAACACCGAACTTGACTCTGTGCACCTTCTATACACTAGCGTATACTTCTGCCTATGGAAAAGCTACAAAAACATGTTCTTGAAGCATTGATCATTGTAGACAATCACAGATGTATCTGTTGAGCGTGTGAACACAATGGCCAATCAGAGGTGTTTAAGAATGCTAGGGGGAAATGCTGGTATCGCCACATTTTTTTAATTTCAGTACGAACTTGGTACTAAAGTCGGTAATTTTGACAACCCTACTTGTGATAAACTTATTCATGATTCTTTCTCTTTTACCACCTGCATTACTATGGTGATTGTCAGTATATGTTAAAGGTACAAAACGGATATTAGTAGCAGTGTGCATTGTTGAATTTACTGGTTTAAATGAAAAAAAAAAAAAAAATTGTTTGTAAATTACAGTTTTATATAGTAAAATTTACAGGTTTTTCTGTAAATATGCTTATATTTTTACTGTATTTTTTCCAGAATTATTTACAGTGCTGTTTATTCCATTAGTATCTTTGTTCTACTGTATTTATCTATGCTTGTAATTTGTTTATTATTTTCTATGCAGATTCACTTGCCTACAAAATCACACCAATCATTCTAGAATGATTTTATTTTATAAAAAAGAGCTATTCAAGTCACCTGGTGAAATTGTTTTCATATCGTAATATATATCGAAGAAAAACAAAATATCGCAATGTCAGTTTTTATATCGTGCAGCCCTGCCCCAAACATGAAGTGACAGTCTTCTCCATCCAGTAAAAGAGACACGCTGTGAGCTTGAGGACAGATGCAAGAGGACATTGTTACAGTCTAATAAACCAATTAATCATCAGGCTTTCATATGAGACAGAAAGGTGTAAAGCTGTAACATTAATAGGACCCTTAACAGTGATGATCTCATTCTGTCTTCACAGAACGGGTCACCAAAGACTTTAGCCAGGTTAAGATTATTATCCACAGACAGGAGCAAACAAGATCCACCTTCTTAAACAGCAAAATTCATTAACATTATGCTGCATGGCAGTGCATGGTACGGCTGTTGGCCTAAATACATGGATGTTTCTAGAACATGATCCTTAGCTAAGATAAAGCCATTACACACACTCCAACTCAATACAGTGAGAGTGAATTGGCCCTGAGGAGAGCTCATAGGATGATCAACGTGAGTGTCAAAGAGTTCCCAAAGGTTTGAAGAGTGATCTCACACAAAACTCATCAGGCTTCGGCATTTAATTCAGGCTGGTCACAGAAGTCTATTTTAAGACCGGTGTAAATACCCCAGGCTCGAGTGCCGATGCCCTGAGACCAAAAGCTTTGTGTATAATCCAGATCTATGCCTTCTGCACTTATATATATATATATATAAAAAAAGAGTAAAAGTTTTCTACAGACCAAAAAATTACATTATTTTATTTAAATGGCAATAAGTTTAATGTTCTTAAAATGTCACCCCTGAGAAAACAAGTAGTGTTTGTTAAGACAAACATACTGTAACTATTACTATTGCTATGAGTCATGCTTTAGAGATCTATAACTCTTCTAAGAAATCAGACTAGGGATGCATGATATATCGGCCACCATATGGGTATCGGCCGATATATGTTCATTTTTAATGTTATCGTTATCGGCCCGATAAGAAAATTTGGCCCGATATATTAAAGCCGATAAATAATGGATTATTTTCTTCAGCTGAGACACTTCAGATGTGCACTGTTCACCACGGTTTTGAATTGTTTGAAATATGATTTCACTTCAAAATGGAAAATACAGTTAAGTGCAACGTGCAGCACAAGTCTGTCATATAGGCTACATAAAATTATAATGAAAACATTATAATTTTGTGCTTGGGACATGGGTTTTAATGGTGAGACTTTTGTTTTGTCATCAGGCTCTCAAAAATTATATAAAAAAATTTGGATTCAAAATTAATCGGCCAATATATCGGTTATCAGCTTTCAAATATAAAGGATTATCGGTTATTGGTGCATCCCTAATTCAGACATAATATTTTTGCCTGACAGATGATAAAACGGGTGAAACAAAACCTTGTGAAACTTTTGTTTTTGTAATCAGGCTCTCAAAAATTATATAAAAATTTAGATTTAGATTAATCGGCCAATATATCTGTTATCTGCTTTCAAATATAAAGAATTATTGGTTATCGGTATCGGCCAAAATGTTCATATCGGTGCATCCCTAAATCAGACATAATATTTTTGCCTGGCAGATGATATAACGGGTGAAACAAAATCTTGTTACATATAACTATATCACTGCAAAAACAAACACATTCCTTCATTGGACAGGCTACAAACATGGTGTAGCTGTGAAATAACAGCCTGTCAGTATTAGATAATAATACCCAGCTAATTAACACAGCTTCACAAAGCTTTGATAAGGAGCAGATAATGAGATTTACATGAGCATATAACGGACAGCTCTGATGGGCATAAACAGGGCACGCACAGAGACAGCGTCCAGCATGCTGGGATAGCTTCAGCGCGCAGGTGAACTGAGCTACTCGTGTCGTAACACGAGCCTGACTCTGAGTCAAGTACTGCTGGCCATTTACAGTTTTGCATTCCTCTGTTGACACACAACCCAGCAGTATACCGTACAAGAACGCATACTTATAATTTACTCCTGAGGAAAAACAAAAGGAATGAAGAAAAAAATGTGAAAAAACCCTGTTGTTTGTGCATGACATTCCTATGATAATTTTATATGATTATAATTCCATTCTTATTTACTACAAACAAACGAAATGACCTGTAACATAATGTCACATGCATCGCTGCAGGCTGACCTGAAACGCTTTGGTTCACAGGGCTAGTAAAACATTTGTAGTAATGCATTAACTTCAAGGTCCAGCCCTAAAATGCAAACACAGAGTGAATGCATTCAAGTCCTAATATGCTCGCAGAGACACGTGTGGACGATCTTACAGCGGGTCATGTGACTAAAGAGGATTCACCTCATCCACCTGTCATCAGGTGACGAAACACAGCCAGACTTCACCAATGCAGTGAAACTTTTGACAAATGCATGATTTCCAGTGATGAAATATGGCATGCAACCAATTGACAGGCTTGTCTTCATCACAAATCAGGCGTTTTAAATTTTTAAATAAATGTGATAAATAACCTAAAATAACCCCAAAACAGGGCAAGTGTCACACAACAAGAATCTTATCAGGTCTATCATCATGAATAACTATACTACAATATTTGCATGAGTTTAAACAATCAATCATTCACAGCTAAAAGGTAGCACACTTATTCACAAAAAAAATCAGGTTCCCACAATTCTAAATTAATTTCTATGACTTTTCCTGTTGTTCCGTGTTTACCAGATTTGACGCTAAAATTGCATACAACATATATGCGCCTGAAAAACAAAAAAATGCAACCAGACAGTCTGCTTATTGCAAATGTCCCAAATAGGTGTTGTTTACTTTAAAAACTATATAATTAGAAGCTCCACACAGCAAATGTCATGTAACCAGACTGTTATCTTGCCACCATAACCAACTATACCACGTGTTTGCATAGGTCTAAATATTGCTTAGAGCCCAAACAAGTTTGTCACTTTATAAGTATATAAAATTGACACACAAGAACAGTGTCACGCAAGCAGGCTGAACTTGACCAACTTTATCATCCGAAACAAAGTCTGCATGGGTTTAATTGCCCCATAAAGGCAAAATAGATGTTTACACTTTACAAGTACACATTCGGAGGCTGAAATACCACATCCAGAAATGATATAACGAATGTTACAATCTGGACTACATTCTGCCAAAACAATGGTTTCTAATTTAAGTATATCGTTTATTTTAGTAAACAATAAACATATAATGAGAGGTTAAAATAACATAAGGGCAAAAGAAACAAAAACAGGCTTCTCATCATAAACATATTCATAACCAGAAAGCATACAGGTAACAGGCGTTTTTACTTTGTAAATATTACGTTTTTAATATCAACATTATGATCAGATACTGACACTGACACAAAAAAACAATGTGTGTTATCAGGTATGTCATCATAGCTAACTTTACGGCCTGAACTGCACCTTTACCAGGGTTTATTTCCCCCATACACACAAAACTAGCATTTTCTTCAACATACGTTTGATGTAATGTAAATACTTAATCAGACGCTCAAATGACACATACAATGGCACGAAACATCTTGTCATTTCCAGCAATTCTCAACATCAGCAAGCAAAGACACGCAGAAAACACACAAAAACCCATCATCTCCACCCATGGCCCCTATACACACAACTGTCACACACACATTACTCACGTAAACACACATACATGTAAATACACACAGACAGCTGATGTTAGCTGAGCTAGCTGAAGACTTACTGTCAGTGCTCAGAAACATCTAATCTCATCGCATTAGTGTGTGTAATCCCGCACACAAGACACGCGCGTGTGTGTTAATGTGTGTAACTGTGTGTGTACTTTAGTGTGTGTGTGTTTATTTACCTGCTCAGGTAACACACGGCTAAGCTAACAGCAGCTCAATACAGCAGGAAATACAATAAAAGACACAACTATCTATCCAATGAGGGGAAATTGTGGCTTACCTCTGCAAACATTATTTAAAATGTAAAAACGGTTGTTTTGTTTATCCCCGCCACATTTTTAGCGTTTTCCTTTCTTCTCACGTTCATAAACTGAGGCGCTTCAGGACTGCGCGCGCCCTCCCTGCAGCCGCCATGAGCGCGAGCTCGACAAGGAGTCTCAACGCAAAACTAGAGCATACACTCCGGAGCGCGTCTGGGGAAAGGTCATGTGATGAGAAAAGCAGGCACTGATTGGTTGGCAGAATTCTATCACCCGGAAGACTGCCTGAATTCGCCAAATATTATTACTATGTTTTTATTAATAAATATCTTCTAAAAATAGGCTATATTTAACTTCATGTGAGTATGTATGAGTACATATATATATTTGAATATAGTGCCTCATTTATAATGTTAGGTAGCCGTGAGCCCTATGGTATTCTGTGTGTTGCTGGGCGCTGTAGAATGGGCATACTAGTCAAAAAGTTACATATAGCGTATTCCGTGATTGGTCAGCGTGTGATGACATACCTATCTTACCCATGACTCGTGCTTTATGATATTGAGTAAATTTAAATAGCACAGACCCGCATCAACGATCTATAATAGTAACTCCCCTCGTGGAAAAAAATAATTCACAATCTTTTTTTTTTTTTTTTTTAAGAAATCGTGCGTCATTTGAACGCAGTCCTCTGCTGAACCAGCACTGATACAGCAGTTTTGACCTACTCAGCGCTCTCATCATGTGACAAAGAAACGCTAAAAGTGTTCTAGTCGTGCCAAAACATTGCATGAAGGATGTTTACAGGTAACAGGAATGTTCTCAGAACGTTGGCTAACGTTCTGGCGTGGTTTTCTGAACAAACGTTCTTCCAGTAACGTTAATAGAACGTTCGTCTAAATGTATCTGGTCTTTAATAATATTTTTAAAACGTCAGCACAAAAATATTTTTATAAATACGTCTTTTTCTGAAACGTTTTAGTTGGACGTTCGTCTAAATTTTTTTTTTTTAAATGTTACTACTTGTTTTAGAATGTTTAGAACGTTCAAAAGTAACATTCCCATAATGTTTGCAGAATGATAAAATGAAATGTTCCCTTAACGTTCGTATAACCAAGAAAAAAACATTTAAAAATGGACATTTTGAACGTTCAGAACATTCAGAAATAATGCTTTAATAACCTAATGGGAACATTAGCTAAATGTTTTAGAACACATTTTGGTTAGCTGGGTTGTGTGGTGTGAAAGCTTGATTTTTTTTCTCCTTTTATATAAATGTATTAAATTTTATTCAGCTGTTGCATTGGCATTTACCTGTTTCCAGTTGCTGAAAGCCCCGCACGGGTCACACTGCAGGCAGGGGTGAGGAAGGAGAACCATCATCAGATAGGCTACATTAGGTACTGAAATGAAAATGAAGAATAATCTTCACATTTATATTCTATTTCAGATTCTAGGTAAGCCTATGCATCATAGGCTAAGTCCTATTTTTATAAAGTAATCCAAGTCAGAAATCCAAGTTTCCTGCATTTCAGTCACACAACAGGATAAAGACAGGTTGACACCGGGCCATGACGTCACACTGAATGATCCTAAATAAACTTTGGACCTTATTTAGGTTTATGACCATAAGTGAGAAGAACAGATAGCTCATAGATCAGGAAGAACCAGGAGATGAAAATACCATAACTGCAATAATGCACATGATTTCCTGACAAATGTGATATACTGATAAGCCTTGTTGGATGATGATTTAATAAAAATGGAATGCATTAGGCTACAGAATTGCTCACTCGTGCTGAATGTAAATAAATGCTCTGACGTCATGATTAGGCATATAGGGATAGCATAGTTGACAAATAACATTTCTTAATGGCTACAAAACAGTATTTTTTTCCTATAACAATCATTTATTTAACGCTTTAAAGTATCTTTTGGTAGGCTACTTCGTACGGTGAACGTGATTTACAACAAGTACAACATCCTTGTTGATCCTAGAACAACATTCCAATCAACCAGATTTGAGGGACAAGTTTACAGTTTATGTCAAGTTTAGGCTTACAACCAGGGTTAGATTTACCTATCATTTCCCTCTGATTTTAGGAATAACTTATGGGTAGGGTTAGTTTAGGGGTAGGATAGGGTTAGGACTAAACTTTCAGACAGGAATGCTGTTTCAGGAGCATGTCTTACTTGGCAAAATCAAATTTTAAGGGGATATTTTTGTGTAAAGTGTATTTATTAGTGTATTTGTGTGTGTGTGTGTGTGTGTGTATAACTGTAGTTAATTGTTACATTTCTTGTGATGCACTACTGCTAGGATCCATGCACAAAGATTTTCACTCCTACTTGTGTTAATGACCTGACAAACAATAAAGTAAAATAAAGTAACTAAATATAGCCTACAAAATAGAAAAAATGCTGAAGAGAAACAATTGAAATATCTCATTTGTGACTTTTTCTTTACTATAACGTTAGGCTCGATTTTTTCAACAGTTGCTGATAGTCTAAATGAAATTAAAATAAAGCAAAATAAAATTTGCTGTAGATTTTATCTTTGATAATGATATCTGTGTCAGAACGCCTGTATTATGATGCAAAAGATCATGTGACACTCATTGCATTATGTTATTTAGACTGTCAGCATCTCTTGAGTAACATAAGACAGTACTGTGATGTGAGAGACAGTCAGTGTGAGTAACGGGTTCTTCTGCTGCATCTCTTCTGTTGCGCGGGTGCGCTATTTTTAGATCTCGCGTCTGGCTGCTGCGCGCGCGCGCGTTCGTCTACTGTGAGCGCTGAAGATCCGCGGTGCGTTTTTATGAATGAGTGTGTGATCGCCATCGTTTCTCTCACAGCATCCCACAACCGAGCAGGAACAGATATACACTTTTACAGGTGAGAGCCAGCTGCATGTTTCATTTTATCATCCTCTTAGACAGACATACATACAGACACACAGATAGATAGATAGATAGATAGATAGATAGATAGATAGATAGATAGATAGATGGATGGATGCACTGTTGAAAATTTTGTTTGAATAAAATTGTTGCACAAACTTGAATCAGATCATTGCTTTTGTGTAAAATTAGGGTCATGCATTTGTGACATTATAATGCATGCATGCAATTATATGGTATTAATTAGAGCAATTTTACATGAAATCCATCTTATAAATTTAGCATATATAATGGCTTATAATACAGTCTAACCAGTAATAATAGTAAACTGTAAAAATATATAATGCAAATGCAAAAAAATCTGAATAATTTTTGTAGTTTTCTTCTTAAAGAAGGGTTTCGAGCTCTTGGTAACAGGTACAGAATATATCCAGCATCCTCTGCTCATAGGACGCATGGGGGACACATCACTGTGCTAAAAATAGAACTGACAGCAGCCACACACACACACACACACTCTGCATTTACATTGAGAACGCCACACAGAACCTGTTCCTCCAGTGAATCTCAGCTGATTTGAGCGCATTAATGTGCACAGATGAGACTTCACATAATTCATCCATGGGTGAATTGTATGGCAACAGGATGAAGATCGGATCCACAGGTTATATCAACAGGTCTGCTGTGAATAAGGGTGTGGACACTGAACAGCCATTTAAACAGCCTATTATAGACTATTTTAGTAAAATATAAACAGTAAAACGATTATGAAATGCAAAACAACTCATGAAACGGCACAAAAGATAATGGAAAAATATCAAACCATTGTTTTGGCTGAAAGAAGCTGCAATTATTGATTTGCATGTAGTTACATAAGGAGCATCTCAAAGTGGTTATAATGGTCAATGTGTTTTTGTGTTGTTACAGGAGTCATGTGATGCTGTACACTCTTCATCATTGGCTGACTTCTCGATGAGCTCGCCACTACAGGTACCTCTCCATCACTTGCATACATAAATGATGTCATTTCCCATAAATTAAGTAACACAATTATGAAATAAAGGTTTCACAGTGATGTCATAGAACAATCATTTTAGGTTTCCGGAAGAACAATTCAGTGAACAGTTCTTAAAAGAACCATTTTTTCTTAGTGTGAAGAACATTTTAAAAATCTAAAGAACCTTTTTCCACTATAAAGAATCTTCAGTGCAATGGAAAGGTTCTATGGATGTTAAAGGTTCTTCATGGAACCATTGATTCCAATAAAGAACCTTTATTTTTAAGAGTGTAGCTTGACCTGTTGACCTCTCTATGCTCTCGCACACACCTGGTGTGAAGGTAGATGTCTCTCAGTCATAGCTTTAGATATATTTAGCACACTTTGGAGGTGTTTTTGGCTGCTTTAGGGAGACAGATGGACACCCAGCTGACAGGTGTCTCTTTCAGCACACAGATTCTCTCTGACATGATGCGCATCTGATAGATTAGTCTTTTACTGATTAAAATTGTTATAGTTTGGATGATTTTATTATTATTCTACAATGTGAGACAGTCAGAATTTAGAATGCATCGGTGTAGCAGCTCTGCTGATATTGTGTGACATTCTGGACTGAGAGGTTTTGAAATGAGTTCATGAGTGTGTGTTGAGTGACGCAGATGGTGGGATTGTTTGAGTGATGTCAACACAGAAAACTTCAGCTTCATACTGCCTCATCCATCCTCAGATCTCCGAGGGTGGAGACCAGCAACATTCCTGACACACTGACATATGCATGATGTTTCCCTCACAAACACACACACACACAAAACATACATATATGCACACACACTCAAAAAACACACACATATATGCACACACACACACACACAAACATAAACGAGCAATCTTACAAAACACAATCACATTACACATGTATATACACTACCTTGAAAAAGTTTTGGGTCGATAAGATGTTTAAATGTTTTTGAAAGAAGTCTCTTCAGCTCACCAAGGCTGCATTTGATAAAAAATACAGTATACACAGTAATATTGTGAAATATTATTACAATTTAAAATAGCTTTTTTCTATGTGAATATATTGTAAACTGTAATTTATTCCTGTGATCAAAGCTGAATTTTCAGCATCATTACTCCAGTCTTTAGTGTCACATGATCTTTCAGAAATCATTCTAATATGCTGATTTGATCCTCAAGAAACATTTCTGATTATTTTTTTCAGGATTCTTTGATGAATAGAAAGATTAATAGAATTTATTTAAAATTGAATCTTATTGTATCAAATTAAAAGTATATTACTTTTGATCATTTTAATTAATTCTTGCTGAATAATAGTATTTATTTCTTTGAAAAATATATCACTGACCCCTTTTGAACAGAAGTGCGCGCACACACACACACACACACACACACACATCTGGTTTGCATCATATCTCCACCTACACCAATACAAAATCATGCACTTGTGTATTTTAGCCTCAAGATGGCGCTGTTGCAAACTGACCCTAAAAGCTCCACAGATGCATGTGTGTGTTAATTAGTGTGTATTTTTATGTTTAAGCATCTAAATGTGTTTACAGTGGTGCAGTTTTATTTGTGCCCCTCCTGATGCCTCTCATTCCTTTTGTGTTTGACGTGATCATTTGGCCTGTTGAGGGTTTCCGTCCACTGTGACGAGTCTCGTTTGATTAGACCGCAAAAACAAAAAAATCAAAAAGTAAATAAGAATATTTCTTTGATATTCAAGATTATGATCTTGTGCCGAAATAAACAAGTAATGTAGTGACATCATGTCACAACAATGCAGCTGTTGTTTGAAATGTTTCTCATTACATAATGCATCCAATTTCACATATCATTAGGCCTGAAATATACTCTTATACCGTATACACAAGTAGTTACTGTCACAGAAACACAAGAAGCATTCACAAACTGTATGTTTCAGCTTTAGGCAGTATATATAGAACATACTGTGCAATATGCAGATCTCTGTACTCTTGTATTCAGCCGGAGAGAAAGAGTTGAAGGTCTTTATAGATAGAACAGGCTGTTTTGCAGTCGTGGTTATTTTTATCTGTCCCCTTTTACCTTGGGAGTGTCTGTTTCTCTGTCACAGACCTGTGCAGATGACCTATTTAACAACACTGCCATTGTTTTGTCTGGAGAGGAAGAACAGGAAAGCTATAGGTCTGTGTGTGTGTGTGTGTGTGTGTGTGTGTGTGTGTGTGTGTGTGTGCAAGAACCAAGCAATCAGTACATTTAACAATGATGTACTGTATTATCAACAGCATGCATTTATTGACTACATTTTCTGCTGAACTATGCAGTTGCCAAGGTTTTTAGCATGTTGTCATGTGGTTGCTAGGGTGTTCTGGGTGGTTGCAAAGGTGCTGGGTGATGCGCGCCTTAGCAAACAGCACTAAAACCTGCTTGGGAAAATAAAGTTGCGAAGCCATTTGTGGCCACAGAGGAACTTCATCTCTGTCATGCATTAGGAATGTCTCACTCCTGGGAATTGTGCTTTTTATGGATTACAAAAAGGTTTCCTCTGTTTCCTAATTCATTCGGCAGGCCTGAGGGTATTCCACGTCAGTAGCCGGTGTTTTATGTCCTATTTTTCCCTTGAACTGGCTGATTGTCAGGTGTTTTCCCTGCAGGGAACTTTAGTGGTGTTTTCATGATGACGTTTAAAGAGACCATGAAATCAACAGATAAGAAATAGAGGAGGAAATATATATCTATCTGTCTATCTAACATATTTCTATATCTATCTATCTATCTATCTATCTATCTATCTGTCTGTCTGTCTGTCTGTCTATCCAACATATTTCTCTATCTATTCATCCATCCATACATTGTCTATCTATCTATCTATCTATCTATCTATCTATCTATCTATCCATCTATCCAACGTCTTTCTGTATCTATCTATCCATCCATTGTCTATCCATCCACCCATCCATCATCCATCCATCCATCCACCTATCATCTGTCTGTCTGTCTATCTATCTATCTAACGTATTCCTCTATCCATCTATCTATCTGTCTATCTATCTATCTATCTATCCAACATATTTCTATATCTATCCATCTACCTACCTATCTATCTATTCAACGTATCTATCTATATCTATCTATCCAACGTCTTTCTGTATCTATCCATCCATTGTCTATCCATCCACCCATCCACCTATCGTCTGTCTATCTATCAATCTATCCAATGTATTTCTATATCTATCTATCTATCTATCTATCTATCTATCTATCTATCTATCTATCTATCTACCTACCTATCTATCTATCTATCTATCTATTCAACGTATCTATCTATATCTATCTATCCAACGTCTTTCTGTATCTATCCATCCATTGTCTATCCATCCACCCATCCATCCATCCATCCATCCATCTATCGTCTCTCTATCTATCTATCTATCTATCTATCTATCTATCTATCTATCTATCTATCTATCTATCTATCTATCTATCCATTGTCTATCTCTCTAACATCTATCATCCATCCATCGTCTATCTATCTATCTATCTATCCTGATATATCGCTTCAATAATAACGTACAAAAACATTTGTAAAATACAATTTTAAGTATTTGTCACCACAGTATCTGTACTGAATTTAATTCATGTTGATTTTCATTTAAATTACAATAATAAAATAAATTACAATACAAAAAGTAACATTACATTAATGCGTTTTCATTTTAAAATTATTCATTGCTGGTGTAAACCTACAAGCTGACAAAAATAAAAGTTTTCTGCCAGGAAAATGATCCAAACACATTGATGACTCACCTGCACTCCAGTGAGAGATTTTACTGTATCCAAATATTTGTCTAATGCTCATATAATGAGAAAAATCCTCCTCCTTATATCAGACAACTAGCAAATCAGGCTTTACAGCTGTAAATTAAATGAAAGGTTTTTGGCTATTTAAAAAAGGTCATTTTTGTCTGCAAAGTCCAAATCTCTCTGTGCATTTGAATCTAAATGCCATTTTGCAGATAGACTCAAAGACTTGTTTGTTTGTTTACTGATGAAGCTTTGGGAAACAGGAAGTCGACTGCTCAATGTCAACAGAATGTGTCCGAATCTCCCTTTGAAATCGGCCTGCGTGCTGCTAATGCTTTTACTGAGATTAAACCGCTGAGAGAAACAGGTGAAGAGAAGAACATGAGACAGACCCGTCTGAAAGCTCTTCAGTGTAAACAGATAAGAGGAAAGATCAAACAGAAGAAAAACACACAATGACAGAAAGACTGTCCACGGGAGCTTGAGGAAAAACAGTCTGACACGAACAGGGAGAAACTGAGAGAGAGATAGAGAGATTCAAAGGGTCATCAGGAGAAGGAATCTCACGAAACCTGTCACGATCTTGGACAGATCATATTTTACCCCAAGATCAAAAGAATATATTATATATATATATATATATGTATGTATGTATATACAGTATATAATCTTGACATTATTGTGACAGTTAACCATATTTCTCCTCATTTCTGCTATTGCTTCAATTATAAATTACAAAATATGTACTAAATTTAATTTATTTTAAAATAAAATACATTACAATACAAAAAAGCCAAATAATCATTATCAAATAATTTTAATAATGATTATTTGATAATTTTACATGATAATTTTACAATTATGAGAATGACAATTCATTGCTGTAATGTAAAAAAGTTTTATATAAATTTGTACTGAATTTAATTAATGTTGATTTAAATTAGAATAGTAAAATAAAATAAATTACAATATAATTCATATTTTTCATTTTACATTGAATTTAATTTTGTTAATTGTATAATAGATTACAATAATGAGAACTTATTTTCTTGTTGAAGTAAAAAATGCAATTTTTTTTGCATTAAAGTAATGAGAGTGTTATTTTTTTCTTGTTACAGAAATGAGAAAAAATATAAAAAAAATAAAACATTTTTGTGTCAGTCATGAGAATTTAGTAGGATGAAATGTGCTTAATTTCCTTTCAGGCTTCATTTTCTTTACATTAAACCTAATTGCCTAGTTCTTTCTTTTGGTTTTGTGGTGAAACACGAGCTGGTCGTTTCTTTATGCGACTCACCCATGCAGAGATAAATGAAAGGCGAAAGAGAGTGCGCAGGGAAGAGATGAAGGCAGACAGCTGTGTTTTTGTGTTGCTATTTTGAGCGTCTGGCCGCTGCTCTACTCCCCTGGTCTGGCCCGGCCTATTTCTGTCCTGGGCTGGTCCTGCTGCTATTCTTGGCACCTGAGCGAGAGAGAGAGAGAGAAAGTGCAGTAAGAGAGACAGCGCGGTTAGGAAGAGTAACGGAGAGAGAAAGCGTGAGACAGACAGACAGAGAGAGTTTCCTGTACAGAGGTTGAGAGGCAGGAACAGAGCTGACGTTCTCACCTGTGACGTCTCCTCGCTGATCTACCTGATGAAACTCGGCAGGGACAGCTAGAAGACAAGACAGAAGAGGCAAAAAGAGGCCCGGAACAACCAGAACGACTGTGCAAGAGAGAGACGGATCAAAGGAGAGGAAGTTGGGACGCTGAGAGCGAGGTCTGAAGCTCGAGTTATGCTGCAGACCATTTATGAAGCTGACTCCAGCATCACTGCAGAGTGGAGGAGGAGAAGCCTGGACGCTCACGCCGCTGCCATCGGATCAGGTACAACACCTGAACACTCGTCCCAGAGTTACATCAGCAACATTGTCTCAGATCTCAGAATTCTAAATTGATGTTTCTCTTAGAATTCCATATCTGATGATGGAACACAAATGTGTTGAGGTTCAATATAGAGATATTTTGTTTAGCGAAAACCTCAGAAGCAGGTGGTCTAAGTCTCCATTTGCTCTCCATTAGATGTCATTGCTGTCTACACTGCAAATGATTTTCTTAAAAAGTAATTTTGTCTTTAGTAAATTATATAAACATTTGCTTGAGAAACAAAATGACATGAGATATAGTCTTTTTTCCTGAGAAATGTATCAAAATTTAGTGAGTTTATGCTTAAAACAAGAACAAATATATGCTAGTGGGGTAAGAAATATAAAATATTTTCTTTTTAAATTATGGACTAAAATGTTGGACTCCATTGGCAGATATTTTTTTCGTTTTAAATGGCTATATGTAAGAATTTTCATGTGATCATTTTTTTTTGCCAATGTGTCAACAGCTTGTAATTAAACTTAAAAAACGAGACCTTCCCCGACTTCCTAGGTTGTCTATGAAAGCCAGTAGACTGATTTGTATGTGAAGGACTCGGGACGTTTTTGCCGGGAAAATCAAAAGGATGTGAGCCTCTCTTCCGTTTAATGACACATGAAACGAATGCTTAGCTATACAATTTTCAAGATAATGCCGAAAGAGCCATTCTGTACTGTAATGTCAATGTGTCATACAAAGAAAAGGGATAAATTCAAACTTTTAGTTTATATAGGCTACTTTTTAAACAAACTATGATAATAGTGTAATTTTAATTACCTCATCTTACCTCACATGATGCCGTGAATTTCAGAACTTGAGCCAATATATCCACATCGCTGTGACCAGAAGCTTTCTTTGCTGTTTTGACACCGCTGTCATTTTTGTTGTGTTTATTTTGTTATTGAGAGGAAAGCGGGCAGCATATATTACATATCTGACCGTCGCTCTCAGCAGCGTGGACGGCGTCGGGATGTTTGTTAACAATATATCGCTGCAAAGGTATTTCCAACTTCTTTTTACTTCGAAGAACAAAAAACTTTGCGTGTGTATATAACGTTCAGTCTCTTGTACGTGTGCACGACGAGTGCGAACGCGAGCAGGAAGTTGCTGGCTGCAGTTCACTTAACGGCCACCGGTGTCGCTAAATAACAAAAGCTTCTGAATTCCACATAAAGACGATTTAAGTATAAATTCGCCTAGTTTTTTCCTTTTGATTCTCAAGTAAATATGTCTGGATTTAAGATGTTTAGATGTTTGTCAATACTGAGTAAGAAAATCCTTTTCTGCAGTGTACGAGAACAACTGAAATATTAAGGAGATCAGCTATCACATGTGAGGAAGAGCTCAGGTAAATTATCTCAAATGTTGCTCAGGAGTTTTATTTACATATCAGTATTCTCTCCTAAAATTCATTAGAAGAAAAAAAAAAATATTTGTCATATACTAAGAGTATAGAGCTATAAAATGAAGAGCAGCTCAGATCATGTGCTCTTGGGAGAACTCGAGGAGAAGTGTTTGAGTTCATATCGAGATCTCTGCTGTGTTCTATTTGTGATGTGAGTTATTGGGAGTTTTCATCACACTGTGTGTGTAGATGATTCAACAGCTCTTAACCAGGTCAAATCTATATTGAGACATCACAGATAGTTTCATGTTTTGTTTCATGTCACATTCATTGTTTCATTTAACAAAAGCAAGTGACTCACATCAAGTGATTCTGCTGTAGTTATATAAACACTGGATGCTCATCACCTGTTAGTCAGGTCATTTAAATCAGCTGCAGGTTGCTGATCTCAGATCAGTATATCCTCATAAATCTTGATTTATTTAATGAAGCTGGACTCACAATCAAACTCATTTTTGCTATGTTTTGGCAAGTTATGTTAGCTTATTACTTACTGAATACTGTGCTGCATACACTGCATTTTGCCTAATTGAAAAAGTAGAATGAATTGTGCAGCGATAAACATTTTAAAGGGGTTATGAACTGCGTTGTTTTATTGTTTTATAATGTTTTCTGGGGTGCACTTATAATGTTAGTATGTTTTTACATCAAAAATAGTCATAATTTACAAATAAAAGGCATTTTTTTCTACCCTGATTTTAGCCCTCTGATTTGAACGCTTTGTTTTAAGGGTCGTGTCTGCTGTGAGACTTCAGCGTAAACGCCCACTGCTGTGATTGGCTAACATCTTTGCCGCTCAATTTATGCACACTAACGAATGCTTTCATCTTAACTTCCAGTGCAAACTCAGTGTAACTAAGAGATTCGTTGAATAAAACGGGAGTTTTGTCGCAAGTCCAAAACACAGACCCTGATAAACTCGCGCTGTTTGATTGACAGCTCCAGCGATTGTAAAGGGAGCGTTGTTTGATCGCTTTCTATATATAATTTAATCACCATTTAAATAACAGATTATTTTCATCCTACTAAGAGAAACAACGTGAAGTTGACCGCTTAGTCAGTGGTTTGATTTACTGACACATAGACAAAGAACATCTGACTGTACATGAATCATTACATATTAGATCAGGCATTAGAATGAACACAGTTACTTACATGTTGTTGCATTACTGTCGAGTCCATATCGTAAAAGTCTGTTTGCAAAGCCTGTGCCGAAATGCTACTGATTTACCAAAGAATCCGCAGTGAAATGTACCGCATACAAATAAATAAAGCTCAACTGAGACATTCACATTGTTGAAAATTAATAAGCATTAGGATCCTTTGAAAGGTATTGTTATTTTTGCCCTGTATCGCTCTTCTCTCCTCCTCATCTCACTAACACGCCAGTGGGTGGGGCTAATGTTGCAATGATGAAGTAGGCGTTGATTTCTTCTGCAGAGGTGCTGTTTTACCTATAGGCACATTCCAGGATCAGTCGTTCAATGGGCCTGGTGTCAATAAAAGCTTTTATTGGACTAACAAGGAAGTTTTCAGTTCTGAAACTTACAGGATATTCTAATAGAACGATGACCTCTTACATATCAAAAGCTCAAGGAAAAGTTAATTTCTCAATTCATGACCCCTTTAATCAGTAGCATGCTAAACTGTTGTCACATTTCCTCAATAATTTTCACATTGAGTGCCATCCAGTTATTTTGCATTTTTTAAATCCAATTGTTTATGCAAAATCTTACTCAATATGTTTGTTATGTATTCCAGTACAAATATCTAACATTCTTAAATCAAGATTTACTTGAGAAGCAAAATGGCTTGTCCTATATCATTTTCCTTCTCAAGTAAATATATCTTGATTTAAGAATTTTTAGATATTTGTACTGGAAAACAAGAGAAAAATACTGAGTTTTGCAGTGAGAGTAGTACAGTGCTTCCAAACATAGCTATTAATTTTTGAGTCTACCAGTCTGGTAACTCAATGAGTTAACAGCTTAAGAGTTCAACAGTGCATCTCCTGTTTTTAGCATGTGTCTACTTGACTTTGAGATGTTGTTTCCCTCAGACACCTGGAGTTGTTCTGCAGGGAATGAGAGCTCGTCCAAGTGTGTGTCTGTGTCCCATTTAGCGTATTTCTACTACACACTAAATGTATGTACTTAGCTGGTGATGAGAAAGGGC
The DNA here is from genome assembly GCF_019924925.1 of Ctenopharyngodon idella. NCBI lineage: Eukaryota > Metazoa > Chordata > Actinopteri > Cypriniformes > Xenocyprididae > Ctenopharyngodon > Ctenopharyngodon idella. The sequence continues at coordinate 17,319,959 of NC_067238.1, read as the reverse complement.
ATACTAAGAAGGTAAAAATGATAGCACAACCCCCATTGTCGCACACTGTTTCCATATAAGCGCAAATATGTAGCTGAATTCATTCATTTTGAACTCGCAGATCATAATTACTCCATGATCCTTCAGAAATCATTCTAATATACTGATTTGCTGCTTAAGAAACATTTGATAAATATTATCAATGTTGAAAACAGTTGTGTCTGTTATATATTTTTTGTGTATTTTTTAAATAGAAAGCATTTATTTGAAATAGAAATCTTTTGTAACATTCTTTACTGTCACTTTTGATCAATTTAATGCATCCTTGCTGAATACATCACTAGATTTTCATAGCAGAATCTAATGTTGTCAAGTGAAATCAGTGTTTAGCAGGTGGATGCATGTTTACTTCATACTTGATTTGTCGTTTTTGAGAAACATCTTTTGACAAGTGTTGTGCTCAGGTGTGTTTGTGAGCGGCGTCCCGCTTTAGGAATGGCGTGAGAGGGCAGTTATTTACCCCTCTGCACTCCGTTACTGCCCGCGGCTGCATGTTGAATGTTCTGGCCTCTTGACTTCAAGCCTGACTATTCTTAGCCACCGTATTTTGGGCTTAAGGCATTAGGATGCTAAGATTAGCCCCGGTTATCGTTCCGTCTGAGTTAACTCCTCACGTAACTACATACCGGAAGGCTTTATTTATAATGCACACTCTTTTATTTTAATAACAACAGGAGATACAAACAATGAGATGTTTTCGAACTGAAGATTTTTCATGGGCGTCTTTTATTGCGTTCAGAGCACATGCCGCAGTATTTTTGGTGTTGATTGACACCTTTGGCCAGTGTTGTGGTTCTGTTTTGGTGGCGTGTGCTTTTTGTGGTTTGTGTATTCTGGGCCGGGGGCCCGATGGAGTCTCTGTGGCAAGAGATAGTTTCACAACGTGGCGGTTTTTATTTCATCGCCCGAACGTGGACGTGATGCTGATATTCTGAGTCAAATGCAACTGTTACCCCCATAACCCACCATCAAAGAATAACTGTGTGTGACCAGAGGAAGATTTTATTGTGTTAAAAAAACACAAACGAGAAAATTGTTGACATACGTTAAGAGTGTAGAGCTACAGTACAATATAAATGAATGTGGAGAGCAGCTCAGATTATTTGATCATAGAAGAATTAGATAAAAATGTTTGAGTTCATATTGAGATCCCTGACGTATGATTGGAGACTTTGGTATCTTGTCAATTCAGAGCACATCTTTGACATCTCTTCTGTATGGAAGTCCAGTTTCAGCCACAGTAGAATGCCTAAAGTGGACCATCGAAATAAAGTGTAACCAAAAAAGAAATCATGCTTTGGTAAATCATAATTATGACATAAAAAGTCAAAATTTTGCCATACTAAGTCATAATTATAAGATAAAAAGTCAGAATTATGATATAAAAGGTAAAAATTATGAGATAAATGTCAAATTTATGACATACTAATCATAATCATGAGATTAGGTCAAATTGTCATACAAGTCATAACTATGAAATTAAGTTGAAATTATGACAAATCAAAATTTTAAGATACTAAGTCTTAATAATGATAAAAGGTCATAATTACGACATAAAATATCAAAATTATGACATAATAAGTCACAATTATAACATGCTAAGTCATAAATGAGAAAAAGTTGAAATTATGACATACTAAGTCATAACTAACATAAAAATATATGGCATAAAAAGTAAAAATAATGAGATAAAAGTCACAATTATAAAATACTAAGTCACAACTATCACAAAATATAAAAAAAAATTACGACTTAATAAATCACAATTATGACACTTAGTCACAGCTATCACATAAAAAGACAAATTATTTCATAAGTCACAATTATGACAGTCATAGTTATGAGAAAAGTCGAAATTATGACATACTAAGTCATAACTATCACATAAAAAGTCATAACAAAAAGAATATGACGAAGAGAAATAATTATGACATAAGACAAAATTATATCAATTCAAAATTATGAGATACTAAGTCATAATGAGATAAAAAGTCATTATGGCATAAAAAGCAGAAATTATGAGATACCAAGTCATAAATATGACTCAAAACATGTCATTATTTTACTTTATATCTCATAATTCTGACTTTTTATCTCATAATGACTTGTCATAATGACTTGGTATGTCATCATTTCAACTGTTCATGTCATAATTTTGACAAAAAGAAATAATTATGACATAAAAAGCCAAAATTATGACATAATTCAAAATAATGAGATGCTAAATCATAATGAGATAAAAAGTCATAATTATGACAAAGTAAATTATGACATAAAAAGCCAAAATTATGACATAATTCAAAATATGAGACACTAAGTCATAAATATTACATAAAAACATGTCATTATTGTGATGTTTTTGTCTCATAATTCAGTTTTTTTTTCTCTCATAATGATTTGTGTCATAATAACTTGATATGTCATCATTTTGACTTTTCATGACATAATTTTAATCTTATAATCATGATTTACCAAAGCATTTTTTTCCCTCATGTGATGGAAATGGATACATGGATAAATGGATACATGGATGGATACATCTGAATCTCAAGAGGAGACATGCATGAGATCACTGGGGTCTTTCCCTCAGGAGAAACATCTAAGAAACAATTGAGATACTGTATATATTATTGATATACTGATACTGAAAGAGGTAAGATATGAAAATCTGTCTCGTTGTTGTTTCATTCTTATGGTTGTTTTTGTGCACTTTATAAAGAACACATGCAGAAAACAGCATATGCACTAATAGGTTTATTAGCGAGGAGTTTGGAGCAGCAGATTAAGGTCATGTTTACGAGCGTGTTTTTACAGCGCAGCTTTTTTAGGGCATGAGACCAGATCATTCTCTCTCTGAACACACACATATACTACACATATACCAAATGCCTTTCCTTTTTTCACTTGTGTAAAAATACATTAAGTGCAACTCAAACATGACAGTCACATGGTGTCTCGCTTTAGATTGAGCTCAAATAATATTTCGGCCTCGAACGGGAGGTTGTTGAAATACCTCCGTGTTTATGCTCGAGGCATTTGAAACAGACACCATAAAAAGACCCTCCCTGTAGATTATGCCCGTAATTGCCCTTGGGTTTATTTAAAGAGCCTAAAGAAGGGTTTTAATTCATCGTTTTTATGCAGCTAACACTGCAATCCTGTGTGAGCAGTAAAACTGAGGTATTTACACTGTATTTGTTAGCTTAAATGAATCAAACTTGTTGGGCAAAGTAGCATGTTACTGGAAAAGCTAAACAGTTATCGAATCTCAAGTGTGACTTTATTGCATTAACTCTTGTTTGAAGTGTATTTGCACTCTCTCTCTCTCTCAGATTCGGAGGGGTTGTCTGCAGTGGGCACGTCTGGGGTCAGTATGCTGGACTGGGACCGTGATTCTGATGATTGGGAGAAGCAGTTACAGCGCGAGCTGCTTCTGATCCAGAGACAGCAGCAGATCCAGAAACAGCTACTCATCTCTGAGTTCCAGAAACAGCACCAGAACCTACTGAGACAACATCAGGCCCAGCTCGAGGAGCACATCAAGGTACAACCATCTAACAGGGAACGTTTAAAGAACTTTGGCTAATGTTCTGTGAAGGTACTTTTAAAAGGGTCCTTGATTATGATTCCACTTTTTTAACTTTAGTTAGTGTGTAATGTTGCTGTTTGAACATAAACAACATCTGCAAAGTTACGACGCTCAAAGTTCAATGCAAAGGGAGATATTTTCTTTTACAGAAATCACTTTTTAAGGACTACAACAAATGGCTGGTAGGGACTACAACAAGCTTCTTCCTGGGTTAGTGACATCACTAACCCTAAAATTTACATAAACCCCACCCCCGAGAACACACAACAAAGGGGGGAGGCCATGTTGGGCTGCTTTAGAGAAGAGGAAGAGTTGTTATAGTAGAGTGTTGTTGACATGCCGTCATTTTACACTGGACTGCTTCACAAATGATGGTTAATTCAACTCAACTCAACAGCAGCTACATACATTTATCCACTAACCATTCAGAAATGTCCAGTTTCATTCTAAAAGTTGTAACTTCTTCCTGAGTCTCTCCATCAGTGTCGACTCCGGTTTGAACAATGTAAGGCTGAACACCGTTACTGACAATCCTCATTTTGGCTGCGTGAGATTCTCCAGCTTTGTTGTTGTTGGGCAACCGAAGCATGAGCTGTTAAAGCTCCACCCTATTCTGGAAAGGGGGCTCATTTGCATTTAAAGGGACACACACAAAAACGACATGTTTTTGCTTGCACCCAAATAGGGGCAAATTTGACAAGCTATAAAAAATGATCTGTGGCGTATTTTGAATTATTCTGAAACTCCTCCATTGTATTCTTGAGTTTTCTTCCAGGAACAAACACGTCACAATATTCCTAATTTCAATAATTCCCGCCCAAGGCATACGCAAAATAAAGGGACGGGGCCTGGTTGAGTTAGTTAGTAGTGTGTTGAAACTCGTGGTAATGGTAAGGGGCGAGACATTTTCCAAACACTTGACCAATCACAACACACTGGTTGAGCCGACCAATCAGAGCACATTGTGGTTTTCAGAAGGAGGTGCTTCATAGATACAGGAACAAAACAGAGAGTTACTGACAGACTGGGAAGAGAGGAGCTGCAACAATGGAGAATTTGGGAAAAACAAGGTGTTTTTGAACAATCAAGCATGAAAATCTATTCTAGTAGAGCCCAAAAACAATATTAGGAATCTGAAAAAGGACATGGCCTCTTTATCATTAGCATAACCAAGCAGAAAATGTTTTTAAAACATTTGAAAACCTGGACAATTGAACGTTTAGATAAAATCCAGAAATAATGTTTTCATAACTTAATGGGAATGTTTGCAAAAAGTTCTTTGAACATAATTTTGTAAGCTGGGAATCAGCCTTTATTTACTGTGACCCCTGATGGAAAAACCACACACTGCCAATAAACATAAACAAACATTGCAGTTATCATACTGTTTAGAAAGTATAAATACCAAACCTGACTGTACTGCAAATTTCTACTTGGTATTTTTATGTTTTCCAGTATAAATATCTACATATTTAATTGAGAATCAAAATTACTTAAGATATTAAGTATTGTTTTCTGAAAAATGTATCAAGTGAGTGTATGCTTAAAATAAGAACAAACATCTGTCAGTGGGGTCAGAAAAATAAAAACTTAATTCAAAGAGAAAACAAGTTTATTTTTCTGACCCAGATATTTGTTCTTGTTTTCAGCAAAAACCCACCAAATTTTAACACATTTTTCAGAAAAGAAGACTTCTCATTTTACATAATTTTGTATCTCAAATAAATTAGTGTAAATGTTAAATCTTGATTTAAGAATGTTTTGATATTTGTACTGGAAAACAAAACAAATTTTACTGAGGAAGAACATAATTTTTACAGTGTGTGCAAATTTAACTATGCTAAATAAAACAGTTAACCTGGTTACTATATTTGAGGATACCAGGAAGTTACATGCAATGACGACAATGTGACATAACTATCCATATAAAGCTCTGTTTACATGGAGCAAACTCCACCTACAGAAATGATGCCGTTGACCCATTCATTAGTCAAATCAAGATGCTGTTTGTGTCAGATATTTGTAGATCGGAAAAAGCTGATCTTCCTGTTTGAAGCAGGTCAGTGTGGTTTAAGGTCACTTGGCTGACCTGCAGGAAACAAATTGATTTAGTCGGAAGTTTAGATAATCTCATTACCTCAGCGTGTGTGAAGCAATGCAAAGAGAGTGAATGAGTGAGCACATGCAGAAGAGTTGATACTGCATGCTGATTGGTCACAAAAATAAATCACTAAATATCAAAATAATGGTAATCTGCACTTAAATGCCGCAGTATTTCATTTTCAGTGACTTTTAATCTTACTCTTTAAACTTTTTGTGACATGTTTTGTTTGAAAAGTATGTTTTGTGATAAATCAGATTTAGATTAAATGTTCAAACACTTCTTGGGGATACTGTATATCGCCAGTACATCAATCTGAGGTCAGCTTGATCTCTAAATATCAACATCGGCCATTGGAATCAGCCATGTTTTTTAACTCTGTGCATGTGTCTGTTTACGATGGAGTTTTTCTCTGTCTGTCAGCTCCAGCAGGCTCTGTTAACTCTCCGGCAGCAGCAGGAAGTGTTCGCTGAGGAGCGTCGGCTGGTGGGTGAGGAGGAGAGAGAGGAGGTGCGAGAGGACGAGAAGGAGCTTCACAGGAGAGAAACGCAGAAACACCAGCACCACAGACGGAAGGAGCGATCCAAAGAGAGTGAGCAAACACTAGTTTTGTTTTTGCTTGTTTTTTTTTTAGCAACATTTTAGCTATGATTTAATCCTGAAAATTGTTGGATTCACCACTAGGTGGCACTGTTTCTGCACATGTCTCTCCTTTCTGAGTTGCACATGTAACTTGAGCAGAGTGAGAAAATCAAATAATAATAAAAAATGCATTGAAATTATTCTATATAAAAATATTATATATTATATATATATAAATATTTATTTGTCAAGCATACTCAGAATAGAGATAGCACACAGAAAATGAGACCTTTTAAATTACTAGACTTAATAGTAAAATATAATAAATAAATATTTAATTTTGTAAATTTTAATAATACAATTATATTTATAATAATATAATATTTAATATGATTTATTATGAATATTATATTTAAATTATAATTAACAATTATATTTAAATATTAAAATATAAAATTATATAAAAGCACTGTATCATTTAAATGAGATCATTTAAATTACTAGATTGCAAGGAAAACTATTAGACTTAATAGTAAAATATTATAAATAAATATTTAATTTTATTCATTTTAATAATATAATTATAATTATATAATATTTAATCTTATTTATTATAATATCAATATAACACAATCATATAATTAAATATATTTAATAATATATTTAATAATTATAATTATTAAATATTATATTTATTATATTATATAAACATGAAATAATCAAATAATATATTTAAATTATAATTATCATTACCAATTATATTTAAACATTAAAATATAAAATTATATAAAAGTACTGTATGCTTGATAATGTCAAGCATACAGCAAATGAGATCTTTTAAATTACTTGATTACAAGAATAACTATTAGGTTTTAAAGAAAATATTAATAAAATACATAAATATGAACAATTAAATTGAAAATAAATGTAAACATAAATGTATTCAATTATTTAAATATAGATATTAAGGACATACTGTATATAAAAGAATATTTCAGATCAGTTATATATTAACTTATATATATATATATATATATATCCATTACATATTAAGTCTGACATACACGTTAAGTCATTACATATTAATAATCACATATAGACTGATAGCTGACGTTTAATTTAATCTGTCATAAAGTTGAATTAAATTTCTACCATGTTTTCTGCAGGTGCAATGGCAAGTACTGAAGTTCGGCAGAAACTGCACGACTTTCTGATGAGTAAATCGGCTAAAGACCCGTCCGTGTCCGGCGCTGGTTACCCTCTCAGCCGCTCAAAACTGTGGTACAGGTACATCAGCCTCCTTCAGCTTCATTCAAGAGCATTATACCACAGTTCAGACTTCCGTTCCATGTGAATGTTTAATAAAATAGAATAGAATGTGAGTGGAATCAAAAGTATCAAAAGTGTAACGCTCTGTCATGATGTCATCACAGCTCCGCCCACCCGGGTCCTGCAGATCAGAGCTCCCCTCCGCTAGGAGAGACTCCGCCCACCTTCAAATACCCTCTGACCTCTGGCCTGGACTACAGAGAGGACTTCCCTCTCAGGAAGACTGGTAGGTCAGAGTTCAGAGGTCACGCTGAAGAATCCTGTCCTATGATCCTTACGAAATCAGTATAATCTGAGACATGTTTGGAAGCTGTCAGGTTTGGGTCTTTGAGAACGGCAGTGGGCTGATGGGAAGTGTGTGTGGTTTTGTCACAACGAATGGTTCTTAAGTCTGATTATATACAGAAGTCTACTGTAAGTCAGTGTGTTTTGCATGTTATTGCTAATGGCTCAACTTGATTAGTCAAGATTGAATGAAAACCTAGTGAGCTGCATTGGTGTGTACTTCCTACATAGGCAGCTGCCTTCTAAGGCAGCATGTAGAATGTTTTCCATTAGCATCCTGCTTAACTAACAATGCAATTCTCTAAAAAGCACAACAAATATATAACGCACATAAACACATTTCTTGTCTTGTTTTCCAGTACAAATATATAAACATTCTTAAATTAAGATACTTGAGAAGCAAAATTACTTCAAGTCTTAATTTCTGAAGAATATATCAAAATTAAGTGAGTTTATGCTTAATAAAACAAGAAAAAATATTGGCTAATGAGGTTAGAAAAATATGCTTAATTTAAAGGGAAAACTAGATTGTTCTTCTTACCCCACTGACAGATATATTTTAAACTCACTTAATTTATATATTTTTCTTCTCAAGCATCTTGATTTAAGATTTTTTAGATATTTGTAATGGAAAACAAGACAAAAATACAATGCAAGGAAATTATTTTTGGAGCGCAAACTTTCTCAGAACTTCCCAAACGTTTTAGTTCTCTCAAAGTTATGAACAAACGTTCCTCCAGTAACATTAATAGAACGTTAGTTCAAAGTTATCTGGCCATATTTAAATGTTTTAACATTTCAGAGAACATTCAAAAAGTACTGTTCCCATAATGTTTGCAAAACGGAATGTTTCTGTTCGCTCACATAACCAAAAAAAAAAAAAAAAGTTTTAAAAACATTTAAAAAAAATTGACATTTTGAACGTTCAGAGAACATTCAAAATTAATGTTTTCATAACTTAGGCCTAGTCCACACGTACACAAGTTTTTCCTCCTTTTAAAAAAAAAAATTGCGTCAACATTAAAACGCAAAAACACAACCAAACCATGCCAAACCAACAGGTGGCGATATAACCCTAACCATAAAGCCATGTTGGCCAGAAGCCTGGAAAAAAGGTTATTACTGGTTCCGGTTCCGACATCACAAGCCAAAATCATCTGTTTCACCGTCTACATGACAACAATGCAACCAGAGTTTCTAAAAATCTTCACCATGGAGTTTTCAAAAAAGTTCAGTTTCAGTGACCGGATACTGGGTTTGTGTGTGAACCAACGGCCAAACCGCATAGAAAAAGCTGTTTTAGTATTGAATTAAGTTTTTAATCATTGTCTTTCTTAGTTTGTTTGACCAAATGGATGGATTTTTTTTAGTTTGTTTGACCAAAATGCAGTATAATTTTGATGCTGTCTATGTAGAGTGCTCATTTGGTTTTGTAACAGAGCTTAGTGACCTCCAGCGAGGGCGATCTGACCTGATGTGTGTTCTTGCTCCAAGCTCGTGCAGAATCTAACAGCATTACATGAATGTCACAGGGGCTCGGCGGAGGTGACACTGCCTAAATGTTTGCAGATGAATCTGGCCGATATTTAATCACTGGGGTCATGGGTCAACTGAGCATGTCACTGAGCCCGGTGGCCTGTGGGCAGAGCTAAATGGGGCCGGTGAGTGACCCTGTTTAGCTTTAGGGTCAGCATGGTGAGAATGACCATGCTTGTGCCCGCTGTGTGCCCCGGGGCGGCCGGTGCCGAGGTTTGCAAACAATTACCCAGCGGAGGGGTTGTAGAGACGAGAGCCGGGCCGGGCAGAGGGGTTCAGCTCTCTGGCGCAGAGGTTAACTCGTCCTGGGGGCGGAAGCAGGAAGTAGGTGGCTTTGGGTCGTACGGTTGCGAATCACCTCAGATGAGTGTTCAGGATGGTCATTGTGAGCATTTGACCTTTTAAATGGAATTGTTTTCCATGTTTTATTGTCTGCTAGGTTAAAAAATCTGAGCGCTTAGTGACGTAATGTTTAAAAGTACGATTTTTAAATGTTTTACTTTATTGTTTATGCTCACCAAAGCTGCATTTATTTGATCAAAAATACGGTAAAACTGATTTGTTTGATTCCCTGCACAGCATTTTACATAAGCACTGCCAAATATTGGAAAAAGTAAGTTACACTACTATTTGAAAGTTTGGGTCTGTAATATTTTTAATGGTGAGCAGAAGAGGCTTCTTTTACAAACAAGGCTATTTATTTGATCAAAAATACAGTGCGTACGATTTACTATTTAGTTTCCTCGATTTGCTAAATCGTGCGCACGATTTGCTATTTCGTTCCCTCGATTTGCTAAATCGTGTGCACGATTTATTATTTTGTTTCCTCGATTTGCTAAATCGTGTGCACAATTTACTTATTCGTTCCCTCGATTTACTAAATCGCGCGAATGATTTACTATTTCGTTCCCTCGATTTGCTAAATCGTGCGCACGATTTACTATTTCTTTCCCACAATTTACTAATTCGTTCCCTCGATTCATAAATCGTGCCCACTATTTAGCAAATCGAGGGAACAAATTAGTAAATCGTGCGCACGACTTAGCCTACTATTTCTTTTCCTGCATGTCATGTGCGGGGCACCGTATATTTCTGATTATTATCAATGTTAAAAAAAGTTGTGCCGCTTCATATTTTTGTGCAAACACTGATACATTTTATGCAGGATTCTTTGACAAATAGAAAGTTGAAAAGAACAGCATTTATTTAAAATGGAGAACTTTTCTGACATTATAAATGTCTTTACTGTCACTTTTGATCAATTTAATGCATCCTTGCTGAAGAAACGCATATTTCAAAAGAAAATAAAAGTCTTTTGAACGGTACACAGTAATAGTAAAAGTGATGCTTAACTTTGCAAACACCACAAAAAAAGTACATCTGAAAACATGCTCACTTTTCCGGGAACTCGTATTTGAGTCAACATGATCTTCAACCTCGGATATTTTCTGCATATTTCGGCGTTTAGTTGCGAGGCTGATTTCGAGATGAGTTTGCAGAGGAAGGTGATACGACTGACTCAATGATAAGACTGAAACCCTTTTCAAAGGAAATGTAAATATAGACCTGGTTTTCGTCCAGGCACTGTTTTCACTGAATTTCCAGCATGGCCTAAAAAGCGGGAAGGGGGTCCTGAGGCTCAACGGGCCGGAATACCGCAAACCTCCGGGGAGATTTTTCCCGAGCGCAGGGGTCTGCACTGCCTCAGGTCGCATCGGAGATCAGTGCGAAACCGTGGGGCGTCTTTTCATCCCCTCTCAATAACTCAGGTAACAGCTTTTAAAAAGAGGCCCGTCCGGTACATTAGGGGGATACAAAAACAACAGGAACGATGCAAAAGCTAAAAAAAATGAAAAGAAAAACAGCCTGCTTTTTTGTCAATGGAATAATTTGTCTACGCTGACAAGACAGTCTGCAGGGCCACTTCCTGTGGCTCTGGTTTCAGACCGTAGATCAGAACGAGGAAAGATAGAGCAGAAGCGGCCAATTAAAACACAAAACACCTCCCTGTGCCTGAACGGAATGATTTTTAGGCTTTTTTATGACTGTAATCACTCCCACAACGAGCAGTTTCATATCCAGCATTCAAAATGTTTAAGCACGGCTAGCTAAACATGAAAAACTGTTTTTATGTATGAATTGAAATATCAAACATCCTGTGTGTAGACTCTCCTGTTTAAATGACGTTTTGAGGCCTCATTCCCGGTAGATTCCCGCTCAGATTCGGCCAGGCAGGGGGTGTCGGGGTGATCATGAAGGTAGCGCTTGTTCTTTGCCCTGGTCAGGACCCTTCTCGGCTGAATGATTGACAGGTGTGAAGGGGGGGCGGGATGCTGAGTGGTCATGATGTGCAGGCGACAGATCTGTTTGTGTAAGGAAAGAGAACAGCGGGAGAGACACTGGAATACTGCTAGTGCAAGCGCCACTATTACTTACAACTAGCGATTTGGATGTTTAGGGTGCCAGGGTGCCTTAAATGTTACTATGGTGTTTTAGATGGTTGCCAGGGTGTTGCTATGCAGTTTGCAAAAGTATTCTGTAGTTTTTAGCACATTTCTGGGTGGTTGTTAGAATGTTCTGTGTGGTTGCAATGCGGTTCCTAGGTATTCTGAACGGTTTACAGCATGTTGCTATGAGGTTACTATGATGTTCTAGATGGTTGCTAGGGTGTTGGTTGCTCTGCAAAATGAAAATGAATTTTTTAGACAGAGCCGGTAAGCATCCACTTAGCAAATACCCAGAATATCCAAGCAACCACATAGCAACGCCCTGGCAACCATCTAAAACACCATAGAAACCTCATAGCAACATGCTGTAAACCACTCAGAACACCTTAGCAACTACATAGCAACCACAGAAAACATTCTAACAACCACCCAGGAATGTGCTAAAAACTACTCAAGAACGCCTTACCAAACCCATAGCAACACCCTAGCAACCATCTAGAACATCATAGTAACCTCATAGCAACATGCTGTAAACCGTTCAGAATACCTAGAAACCGCATTGCAACCACACAGAACATTCTAACAACCACCCAGAAATGTGCTAAAAACTACAGAATACTTTTGCAAACTGCATAGCAACACCCTGGCAACCATCTAAAACACCATAGTAACATTTAAGGAACATGCTGTAAATCACACAGAATACCTAGTAACTGCATAGTAACCACACAGAATATTCTAGCAGCCACCCAGGAGTGTGTTAAAAACTACTGAAGAACAATTTAGCAACCACATAGCAACACCCTGGCAACCATCTAGAACACCATAGTAACCTCATAGCAACATGCTGTAAACTGTTCAGAAACCCTAGGAACCGCATAGCAACCACACAGAACATTCTAACAACCACCCAGGAATGTGCTAAAAACTACAGAATACTTTTGCAAACTGCATAGCAACACCCTGGCAACCATCGAAAACACCATAGTAACATTTAAGGAACATGCTGTAAACCACACAAAATACCTAGTAACTGCATAGTAACCACACAGAACCTTCTAGCAACCACCCAGGAATGTGCTAAAAACTACTGAAGAACACTTTAGCAACCACATAGCAACACCCTGGCAACCATCTAAAACACCATAGTAACCTCATAGCAACATGCTGTAAACCGCTTAGAACACCTTAGAAACCACATAACAACCACACAGAACATTCTAGCAACCACCCAGGAATGTGTTTAAAAACTACTGAAGGACACTTTAGCAACCACATAGCAACACCCTGGCAACCATATATAATATCATAGTAACCTAATAGCAACATGCTGTAAAACACTCAGAACACCTTAGCAAGTCCATAGCAACCACAGAGAACATTCTAACAACCATTCCGGAATGTGCTAAAACTACTGAAGAATAATGTAGCAACCACATAGCAACACCCTGGCAACCATCTAGAACATCATAGTCACCTCATAGCAACATGCTGTAAACCACTCACAACACCTTAGCAACAGCATAGCAACCACAGAACACTCTAACAACCATCCAGGAATGTGTTAAAAACTACTGAAGAACAATTTAGCACATAGCAACACCCTGGCAACCATCTAGAACATCATAATAACCTCATAGCAACATGCTGTTTAATGCGGATCCTGTATTGAATTACAATTTTATTGTAGGAGCAGTAACTGTTGTGACTAGGGTATTTTGGTGGAATCTATAGTTTTTATGGACTGAGCACTCTGTTGTGAGGTGCTGTGGTGTAGTAGTGGTTAACAATCTGTGCTGGTTTGTCAGGAGGAGCTGAACCTGTCAGTTACATCTGGTAATGTAGGAGGTGTGTACATTCTCATTCCTCCACCATATGGAACTGGTCAGCAGCAGCTAAACAAGCCTCGCAGGTGCTCGTGAGATTGGTGGACGGACCGCCGTCGCCCGCTCATGCCATGTAACTCCGTCCCACAGGTGTTTGTTTAAGGAAGCTTGAGTCGGGCTACACTGAAAATGCCCTTTAATGACGCGGCCCAACGTAAACATGCCGACCGCTCTGCGTATTTTCCCTACGAATTAAAAATGTGTAAATCCTTCCCGCTAATTGCTGGGCAAATATTTTTGCGGTATTTTTCTAATAGCTCTTATTCATCATGTGTCAGAGAGACTAAATTACAGTATTTCACCATCGCTGTGATCTGTAATCTCAGCCAAGTGCTCCTGAAACTCAAAGCATCCTTTTCATTACGATCGACCTTTTTTGTCAGACGTCTTCCATTTTATTAATCAACTGTGTGAGGCTCTTTAATCGCTTGTAACATTTTTTGGGTTAACAGCCAAAATATGGACTGTTGGGTTTTTCCCGAATGAAAGCCGTAGGACTGTAGGGTTACAGCGGTGGTAAAAACTTCGGAAAATCAAAACTTGAAAAACGTATTCAAAAGACCTCAAGTTGTTTGTGCGTGTGTTTACTATTTATCCCTAAAGTAAGTCTGACAAACCCAAAATCATTTATAATTCATAATTTATAATATTCAAAAGAACTTTTGTTTTTGTCAACAGTTTATCTTTTTAAGGGGTAGGATGTAGTCATTTTATTTTAATTATAAATATAATTATATTTAATTTAAATTTTATTTATTTTTTTTAGTTTTTATTCATTTTTATTGTATTTCTATTATAAATGTAATTATATTTAATTTTTATTTTGTTATTTTGTATTTTATTTTATTTTATTATAAATACAATTATATTGTTATATTAAATATATACATTTCATTGTATTATTTTTAAATATCTTATTTTAAATATAATTAATTTAATTTCCATTTTATAATAATTTTTATTATAAATACAATTATATTTTATTTGAATTTTATTTTATTATTTTGTTATACATTTTTATTTTATTTTTATTATGATTACAATTATATTTATTTCAATTTTATTTTGTTATAAATTATTTTTATTTCACTATTTTATTAACCCTGTAGCATATTCTCACCGATCTGTCTTTGCAATAGGGTTTGTGTGTGTGTGTGTGTGTGTGTGTGTGTGTGTGTTTATTTTCATATTCCTCATCTCCCTTCATCTCTGTCCTCAGCCCACAGTGTGTTGTAATCATGTCGGTCTCCTGATGTGTGTATCTTTGATGCCCACTCAGCGGTCAGAGTGGCGGTAGGTGGCGTCTATAGGGCGGCTGGCTTTCCAGCCTAGCCTGAGTAAATTCCAGAGTAAATTTTGGTACTCCATAGGTCATAGTGGTACAAAAAAAAGAGGATTTCCCCTTTTTCCCAAGCCAAATCTCCCTCTGTCTCTGCCGATATCTCTGTTAGTTTAAACACGGCTACCGTAGAGGTTTGTGGTTGGCACGCTGGCAGGTACTGGACTCCTACAGCCAGCGGAGAGCTGTTGAACAGATTTAATGTCCTCCAGATGAACGATGGAATTGATCTTCCAGTTCTTACCTCATTACAGCTGGGAGATATCCCAGAGTTCCTTAGTGTGGCTGGATCGCGGCCACACATTCATTCAGCAGGTTCTGTGAGCTGCTCATGTACATATATGCACTGAAGTCTCCATTTTTTTTGTTGTATTTTATATCTATATTTGACAGGTCATTAAGTTCTAAAATGTTGTAAAAGTAAAATTGTAAAAATGTTCTACACAGTATAAATCTTGTATCAAGATTTTAAAGTAATTTTAAATTATCTTATGATTCATTTTTTTTTTTTATCAATGTTTTGAGAGCAGGTTTCGGTTTTTCTAAGCCCCTCCTTTCCAAGAGCCTCCTCTGCTCTGATTGGTCAGATGCCCCAGTCTGTTGTGATTGGCCTACTCTGCTCTGATTGTCAAATGGCCCAGTCTGTTAAAATAGCCAATTTTCGGATAATTAATTGGCCTTGCAGAAATAACTAATGTAATCGGTTTTATCTTTCCTCTCAGCATCTGAGCCCAATCTGAAGGTCCGGTCCAGACTCAAACAGAAGGTTTCTGAGAGAAGAAGTGGACCTATACGCCGCAGAGACGGCAGCGTTCTCGTCACGCCACTGAAAAAGCGAACTTTAGAACTAACAGGTGAGCAAACAACAGTTGCTTTAGCTAAACGACCATCTATCTGCAACCTGAAACCGAGATTAACAGACTTTCTATCAGAAAACACAAACAATGTAAAGGGAAAAAATCTCAGCCAATTTGATGTTTGATATACAGACCAATGAGCTTCAGCTGTGGGCAGAGCTCACAGTCAGTATTGGCTGGCTGCTGTCCTCTCTTTAAGCACTTCCTGTTGTCCTCTCATCTAGATTCTTCAGCCAATGAGAGCCCTGCAGGTTCTGGACCGAGCTCACCCATTGGCTTGTGCAGCAATGAGAACGGAGCAA
Organism: Ctenopharyngodon idella; assembly: GCF_019924925.1. NCBI lineage: Eukaryota > Metazoa > Chordata > Actinopteri > Cypriniformes > Xenocyprididae > Ctenopharyngodon > Ctenopharyngodon idella. The sequence continues at coordinate 17,303,667 of NC_067238.1, read as the reverse complement.
CATACCGGTCCAGCACCAACCAAATTGAGGTACCAAGAAACTTCTTTTTATAAACTCAATTAAGGGGTCATTAAATATAAATGTTCCATTTTATATGATTACAATAATGATAAGCCATTATTTCATCTCAGCCAATTAATTCATTTGGCTATTTTGAGATTATATAAAATTAACATTTGAGTACTGTACAAAACTTTTACTTTTAATGGCTTTATTATGACATGGGAAATGACTAACAATAATTGTGGGATACAAGTATTAATAAAAATGTCGTTTATTGTAGTGTGTTTTAAATGAACTGTTTTTTTTTGTGAAATGTTTTGCTTGTAAAGTGTATTTGTGATGTTTTACTGCCATTTGCTTTGTTATATTTAAGTCAGTGTCATTCTTATATTTACGTACCAGTCCACTCTTTTAACTAACAGGTTAATAATACCCTTCAGCACACAGAGGCAGCTGTGGAACAGTTTTTCATGCACTTGCGTGCAGTTTTGAGCCCATGATTGCATTTTTGGGAACTGAACCATAGACCCCAAAAACTGAAACTAAATAAAATCCTCCATTATAGTACCGTGCCTCATTACTCCTATCAGACTATGAGGTGAATGAGTCGGGCCCCCCCAATGATCCGTCGTTTGGAGCTGAGCATAAACAGACCCCGTCCCGGGGCACTTGTACCATCAGCCTGACAAACAAACATATGGAAACATGCATTTAAAATCACATTTGAACATCAAGGCAGCAAGTTGTAAAGTTCTATGGAGTTTGAAGGTGTGTGTGTGTGTGTGTGTGTGTGTGTGTTTGTGCGCTTGTGAGTGTGTGTATGTGCATGTGTGTGTGTGCGTGTGTGCGTGTGTGTGGCAGTGCTGTGCTGAACTAACTGTGACAGCTCTTTTCCGCTGCGGTTTCTGGCTGCGCTGGCGTTTGGGGAAGGGGGTGAGGGGCTCTGTGATGGTGAGGTTTATTTCTCCTGTGAAGTTCTGCCCAAGCATTTCCTCATGGGCAGCGGGCCAGCGAACTCTCCTCCTGTAGGCACACAGCCTATTGAGTTCATCCTCACATGAGAGACGGCTAAACCTTCAGCCAGCCGTTAGTGAGGGTGTGTGATCATGAGATTTCACTGCTTCAAAACTATGACCTAAAGATGACATCACATCATTAACACACACACACACACACAGAAGTAAATACCCATAACACTCTAGAAAACACCCAAACTACATAGAAGTACACTAAAAACCATTCACAACATCCTAGCAAGCACATAAAACAACCTAGCAACACCCTAACAACCACTAGGGAATATTCAGAACACTAGCAACCACTATGGAACATTCAGAACATTCTAGCAACGTTCCAGAACTGCATAGAAGCACACTAAAAACATTCACGACACCCTAGCAAGCACATAGAACACCCTAGCAACACACTAGCAACCACTAGGAAATATTCAGAACGCCCTAGCAACCACTAAAAACATTCAGAACACCCTAGCAAACATCCAGAATTGCATAGCAACACATTAAAACCATTTACAACACCCAAGCAAGCACATAGAACACCCTAGCAACACCTTAGCAACTAATAGAGAACATTTAGAACACTTTTAGAAACCTTCCAGAACTGCATAGAAGCACACTAAAGACCATTCACAACACCCTAGCAAGCACATACATGTAGAACACCCTATCAACCACTAGAGAACATTCAGAACATTCTAGCAACCATCAATGGCTGCATAAAAGCACACTAAAAACATTCACAACACCCTAGCAAGCACATAGTACACCCCAGCAACACCCTAGTAACCACTAGAGAACATTCAGAACACCCTAGCAACCACTAGAAAACATTCAGCACACCCTAGCAAACATCCAGAACTGCATAGCAACACCCTAGCAACCACATAGAAGCCACAGCAACTGCTAGAGAACATTAAGAATACTCTAGCAACCATTGAGAACTGCTTAGCAACACACTAAAACCATTCACAATACCCCAACATCTATTAAAAAAACCCCTACAAACCACAAGTGAGCATTCATAACACTCTAGCAACTATTCAGAACTGCATAGCAACACCCTAGAAACCATCAAGTGTTAAAGGGCTAAGGTGAAATCTCATTGGTCCAAAATCCCACTCCTTAAGGCCAACAGACACTTTGTTGAGTTTTGTCGGATCAGTGTGTTACCCCCGTAGGAGTGTGTTGGTGTCTTTCGGAGCTTGTTTTCGTCAATTAAACATGCTGAATTAAAGGAAGAATGTCTGAGAAGTGACTGTAATCTGGTCAGCATTGGTCTGTGCCTGTCAGTGAATTCCAATTTACGCCTTTATAGTTGTAAGTTAGAATGCATTCTGATTGGCTGTGATGGTGGAACACACACACACACACACACACACACACACACAGATTGATTGATTGCTGCAATCTCTCCCTCTAAACGCTTACGAGAGGTTACATCATTGACACGACAGACTGCTGGTTGTGTGACAGCGGAACCTCAATCAGATTTTCTTAAAGCCTCAATGAAGCCAATCCCATGCTGTACTATTGTTGCTCTAACTGTGTGACGCTGCATTATGTAAGAGGTGATGTAACGCTGTCTGTCTCTCTCCTCCAGCGTTGTCTGTCTCAGAGTGGCGTCCTACAGACGGATGGATCCATGTCCCTGTTGAATCTCTACACGTCCCCCTCTCTGCCCAACCTCACGCTGGCTCTGCACCCTGCTCACGCTCACATCTGCGTAAGTTCCTGTCCATCACAGACACGCGTATGAACCATGAGGTCATGAAGATACAATGCCTCCATTGTAGTCTTGAGTTTTCTTCTGGGAACGAAAACGTCTCAATATTCATAACAAACTGCTCCAGCCGACCAATCAGAGCACATTGTGCTTTTCAGAAGGAGGGGCTTCATAGAGACAGGAACTAAACAGAGCGTTACTGACAGACTGGAACGAGAAGAGCTGCAACAATGTCAGATATGGGAAAAATAATGAATATTCAAGCATTAAAACCTGTTCTAGTAGAGCCCAAAAACAAAATCATCAAGATCATAATAGGTCCCCTTTAATATGTAATTTGTTTCTCTTTGAGAGCGATGAGATTACTTGGAACGCAAATGGAGACTTTTACATAAACTATTTGTTTCTCTGATTTTCCCTCAGTAATCTTTTCTAGAGATCTCAACATATTGCAAAAATGATTTTCTTATTCAGTATTTTTGTCTTGTTTTCCGGTACAAATGTCTAAACATTCTTAAAGTTCCCCTGTAGTCAATCATTTTATCCCTTAAAACTCATCTTTAAACAGCAAAATTACATATTCAAATTCTTCATGCCTTAAAATAGCTTGAATGTAACTCTATACCTTTGCTTCATTTAGTATATGTGGATCTATGAAATATGCTAATTAGCCCCGCCTCCACTCACTCACACCAGCTCAGAGATCCACTCGGTCAACTTACTGAGGTAAACACTGCACAATGGTATCGCTTTTTACAATGTCGGACTCATAACGGTAATTAATATGATTAGCCTTTTGCTTGACTACATTATAAAACAGCTAATAATGTTTTTTCTAATGTTACACAAACCATGTTCCCGTTCACCATCGCAGATACAGCTAAATGTTTTATTCCTGTAGGAATAAAAGTTACAAATGAGATTTCTTTAATATCTCATTTATCCAGGGCAACAATAAGATGACATGGAGAGCAAACAGACACTTGAAGTCTTCTGCTACTCAGATGTTTCTCCTAAGAAAAAAGACCTCAGAAAAGATCTCAAACTGTGCTCACATTTGCACAAAAGTGTGCAATCAAAAGTCAGAGATCACAATTTGAGCTCAAACATTTTGCACCAAATGATTTGCACATTCATTTCATACTGTTGCTCTATAGGTCAACTACTGGCTCATTCAATTTAAAGAAACATCAATGTTGATACTTAAATGAGACGAGTCTCCTGAGCTTCAAAAGAGCAACCTCTTGAGAAATATTTCCTCTGGGAATAAACACAAACGCAGCATCACCAGCTCTCCTTCTGCTGCGCGACAGACATGAATAGATCTTGCAGAAAAAGCAAGGGGCTGCGAAACGGTATTTTTAGAAGACAGTGAGACACGGAGTCGCATCTATTTGCGGAGAAAGCACAAAACACTGTATGAGGAATGTGGCGGGTGCATTAGGAGGCAGCGATGAGATGAATCCTCTTAATAGAGCCGTGTTTTTAGAGAGGTGTTTGTTGTTTGCGGAAGGTTTAGGAGCAGATCTCATTTTCTGCTTTCCCTAAGTGCTTTCGTTCAGTCCCGGCTGGATTAATGTACAGCCCTGAAGGCTCGTGACCTCTGACCCCTGGGATCTTTAGCCCTTGGGTAAATACGGCGCTCGGTTTAAGGTTTCATGGCGTGAGTTTAGCATCTCGTTCATCACGGGCTGTTAAAAAGTTCAAGAAATTGTGTTTGGAAAGCGCGCAACATGCCAACAAATCAAAACACGGATCACTCTTACCGTCGAGACGAGAATACTTTCAACACTTTCACATTTTAAAATAGTTGAATGACTCACTAGGGAGCTCTAAATGCAGCTTGGTAATTTCGTGCACCTTATGGACGACGCCGACATGAATGCTGACTGTATGGGTTTTAAAAAGAGCGCAGATATTAATATTTCATATGCAGTAGGCATTATGTAAGTCTCTCTCATGCTTGAGTGAAAATTTGTCTCGAACTAAAACTAAACTAAAAGTTTGATTCTATTATTTTTTTCTGTGTATTACTGTGAAGCTGCTTTGAAACAATCTGGGCTAGTTTCTCAAAAGCATCGTGAGCTGAGTTGATCATAGAGACCATTGATGGCAATAATATATGTATGCTATATAAATAAAGGTGATTTGATTTGACATGGAATATTAATAGTGTTTGGCTGATCTCTCCTCTGTTAGACGGGTACGGCGCTGAAAGATCGGAGCACAGAAGGACTGGCGGCTGCCGCGTCTCCCGTCTCGCTGGAGTCTAAAGTGAGCAACGGGCAGCAAGCGCTCCTGCAACACCTGCTGCTGAAGGAGCAGAGACAGCAGAGGATGATCTCGCCTGGTGAGAAGATCTTACAGAGATCACTGGAGCCCACAGAACATCAGATATATATATATATATATATATATATATATATATATATATATATATACAGACCAAACAAAAATTATTCAGACATTTTTGATATATTTTTACTAGTGGGTGCAGGACACTATAGTTCATTTATGTAAGTGAGGATAGCAAAATAAAATAAACTGTGACATATTATACCCAAACATTCTTCATACAGTGGACTACCAGTAAAATTGATAAACATTTGGAACCAAAAATTATTCAGACACTTTGACCTGACCATGTTTTGTTTAAGTGTTATCTGACATAATTAAGATTATTTTTTTCTGACAGTTTAACTCTGAGATCTTGTCATATTTTATTACCATTTTTTTTTAAACTATAGTGAATAAACTGTATTAATGAATGAAATGTTCAAGGTGTCTGAATAAAAATTTTGGTTTGACTGTATATAAAAAATACAAACAAGGTTATTGTTGTTAACTAAAACCCTTTCATAAAAATGATTCTTTACTTGTAATAAAATACACGTCAACTGAAATTAAATAAAGTATTAAAAAGCATAAACGTATTTTATTTCAGCTAGTTATAATAAAGAACTACATAGACATAACTTGAAGTACTAAAATAACTCAAACTAAAACTGAAATAAAATAATTATTAAACAACAAAATAACTAAAATCTAAATGAAAACATAAAAATATAAAAAAAATTATAATAGTATATCAATAATAGTAAAATAACACTGCAGCAGACCTGTATAATATATAAAAAGTATATAATTAAGTATAATTAACAATCTATAAATTAACTCTATCATTTTCCTTTTCATAAGCTTCTTTCACATTCTTGATCTCTAAATTTCAGTTTAGTGCTGTATGACAAATTTGATGTCAATTTGTAATGCCACAGAATTAACATCTTAACTGCATTCACTGAAAATAGAACAAACATAAAGTAATAGAACAAAAATAGAAAATAAAACAACAATGGTGCAAGATGGAGTGAATGAACAATAAAATAAAACAAAATAGAAAACAGTGGAAAATACACATAATATTTAACAAACTATAAATAAATGGCAGAAGCAGCATTAAAATAACAGTAGAATAAAAATACAATAATTGAGAAAAATATATATATAATACACCCTTAAAAATAAAGATTCCTAAAGATAGTTTTCACAGTGATGCCATAGAAGAATGACTTTTAGTTCCCCAAAGAACCTTTCAGTAAACAGTGACAAAAAAAAGTGTACTTTATTTATAACAGTGTAGTATAATTGCTAATACGTGTCACATACCCTTATGGCCCTTAATATTTCTTGCATAGTGTAAAAGTTAAACTCATTTTAACTTGAGTGAGAATGCTGTGTCGTTCGCGAGATGCTGCAAAAGATGTGAGATGTGAGTGCAATGGTTAAAAACGTCCATCTAGTGCGTGTTTACACTGAAAAACAATGGAAAAGTAGTGCAGCTAAGTCTCCTGATGTGTGATTCATGTTTAATTTCTCTCTCTCCAGTCACAGGCAGCGTTCCCGTGCTGTCCTCGTCTCCTCTGGCGATGAAGGAGCGTCCGTCCGCGAGCTCTCGCACCAGGTTACCGCGGCACCGACCCCTGAACCGGACGCAGTCGGCGCCGCTGCCACAGAGCGCTCTGGCCCAGCTCGTGCTGCAGCAACAGCACCACAACTTCGTGGAGAAGCAGAAACAGTATCAGCAACAGATTCACATCAGCCAGGTAACTTCACAAGAGACTAAATAATGCGTAATGCCTCCATAGTAAAAGCTAAAGTTTGGGTCTTAAAAAGTACAAAAACGTTCTACATGCACAAGAAACTGCACAAACATTTGATTTTTGTACATATTTTATAAATGAGGACCATTGAGTGCTTAGTGCTTTATACAAATTGTTTCAAAGCAGCTTCACAGTAATAAACAAGAAAATAAAAGGATCAATGGTGCAAATTTCATCAAATATGAGTCAAAGTAAAGCAGCTCTTAAAAGACAAGTGTCATTATTCAGCTTGAATCAGTTCAGTGTTGATTCAGTTTAGTTCAATAAGTGTAAAGTTCAAAAATTATGAAACAAGTTCATCTCAGCTATAAAGCTCAATAACAACATGCCGATGTTGCAAAATTTGTCAATTATAAAACTATAAAGCAGCTCTACAGAAGACAATATTGTCATCTTCCATCTCAATTCAGTTAAATCCGATCAGTCAGATCAATAATAATACTGAATATTAAGAGTCTTTTAAAATGTAATGGACAGTACATCATCAAAACAAAAGGACTATCATGATTTATGACTCTGTAATAGATTTACAGCATCTCAAATATACCAAAAAAGACTCGAGTGTTTTGTTTAAATGTCTTTAAGAGAGTTGAGGTTTGCTTAACAGTGACAAAATACAACTTAGGTTGTGTGAAACTTCAACAGATTGTGTGAAAATTACAGATAGAAATTCCTTTTTACTCCCACACTGGATGTAGTGAAGGAGAGTGATGACATGATGATAGATGGATTTATATTACATAAATGTGTCTTTCAGAGCTGGTGAAGGACTGCAGCATTTTCACCAGATTCCAGAGTCTCGTCTGGAGTGTCTGTGTGTGTGTGTGTGTGTGCGAGCGTGAGTGTGTGTGTGTTTGAGAGACCCTGCAGTGTGTCTGTGTTCCTATTAAGAGTTTTTAAGGGTCCTTTTCTCTTAAATGACGGTGTAAATGGAGCTGACTGATGCCTCGTTGAGACAGGAAGTGAGTTAATACAAGGAGAGGAAGTGAGTAAATCCCAGCAGGATGTTTTACTGCAGCTGCTTTTAACTCATTAAACATTTAGACATTCAAACATTCAAGATTTTTTTTATTTTAATTATGCATTTCTTTACTTATGAATTTTATATTTTTTATTTTATTTAATTTTAATTGAATTGAATTTCATTTTGTATTATTTTATTTTATTATTTTATTTTATTTTGGAAAATTATCAGATTCAGTAATGAAAACAGCACATTTTGCAAAGCTGGGTAATTTTTTTTTTCAAAGCTTTGTTTTTTATTCAGTGCTCCATACACCCAGTTCTTTATTTTAGTCTTTCTTTCATTTCCTGAAGGCCTAGGAGAGGATTTTGCAGGCAGACGCTGGCGGCACTTTAACACACATGCATCCGCGTATATAATTCAGCCACTTTAGCCATTTTACACAAAACTTTTATGGCTGCTATTTTTTCGGGGTGGTATTATTTTACCCTTTTACAGCAGGACTGAAGCCAGACCGGGTGGTGTGTTCGGGGAGCGGCAGAAGACAGATTTAATGACGGCTCTGACCACTTTTACAAGAAGATACCAAAAATAATGAAAGCTCATGTTAATGTGTCACTTCTAATTAATTATGACGACACATAACTGAACTCAGTGCAGTTAATGCTGGAATAAATTGTGACAGCCACTGTTTCAAGTTCAGAAAATACTTATTTTCTCCATATTAATCAAACCAACCAACAAGGTTTTAAACAGTTAGAAAATCTGAAAAAAATGATACAAAACTGTGTATCTAAAGTCTTGAATGTGCATTTAATGGAATGAACTACTCATCCCATGATGTAAACGAATCAGCCATAATGATACAATATAAAACTCCTTCTCCGTTTCTCTCTTTTTCTGTAGGTTTTGTCTCAATCCATCGAGCAGCTGAGGAACTCCAGCACCCATCTGGAGGAGGAAGAGGAAGAGTCGGCGGAGCACAGAGAGCCAGAGATCACATCGCCCCCTGCTGGAGTCATCCGCAGCCGCAGCTTCAGAAACTCACACAACGAGCCCGGAGCCGCCCATGCCAGAGTGATCCGGCTGAAAACTGAGCCTGAGGACGGAGAGGGAGAGATTGAGGAAGGAAGAGGGGACGTGAGAGAGAAGGATACAGGAAGAGATGCAGGTGAAGAACAGAAGGAGATTTCAGCTCAGCTGAAACGAAGTGACGCTGAACGCCGTCTTGAAAATATGACGGAAACTGATGTTTGAAAAAGAGAAATGACGAAAGAAAGGAAGGGCTGAATCTCATGAAAACTGTCAATATGTCCAGGTCATATTAAAACAAATTATTTGTTTATTTTTGTTTAAAGAAAATTAAGCCTTAATTTTTTTTTTGCATTCTGACAATTATTTTTGAAATTTTTTAAAACATAATTACATTTTTTTTTTTTTTGCATTGTGAGAGTTGTTTTTAAAATAAAAAACACTAAAATGATTATTTTTTGCATTTTTTTACAATCAAAAAATTTTTAAACTTATTTATTATATTATTTTTGCATTGTGAAAATTAACATTTTGAACTTTAAAAAAAAAAATTAAAATTATTAATTTTTTTGCATTGTGACAATTAATTTTAACATTTGAAATTAAAAAAAAAAATGTAAAGTTGTTTTTTGCATTGTGACAATTATTTTTAAAATTCATTTTGTTTTTAAAACAATTAAAAGTATTACATTTTTTTTTTACTTAAAAACAAAATGTTTAGAGTCATTATGATACTATAATTTATATAATTTCTTTTGATTGTGGGGTGAAATGTGACCTGGACATTTTTGAATTGAGGTTCAACCAAAGAAAAAGAGAGACAGTACGTGATAAGAAAGAATCAAAGTGAAGTCAGATACTGAACGGAAAGAGAAAGTCAAAAGAGTGAAAATGTGCTTGTCTGTCTTCTGTGCGTCTGTGATGGAAACACTCACTCAGTCGGAGTTCGCCCTGTTAGTGTGACACTGTATGTGACCTCTGACCTCTGTCTCTGCTGTGATCTTCCTTCTAGGTTGTTGTTGTTGTTGTGTGTGAAGCTAAATAAAGAAAAGCAATGACCACAGAGCTTCATTTTACCCCCCACATTAAAGCAACAGTAGCACAGCAGCTGTTTTTCCACCCGCCCTCGTGTGAAGGGTCATCTGACTAGAGGAAATGATGCTGGCGAGCTTTTCTGCTGCCGCTTAAATGTCTGTCTGAAGGGTGATGCGCAGAAACGATGCTGAATAACGTCCTTGATATCACTGTGTTGTGAAATCGTCACTGATTGTTGTCTCGTTTCTGGTGGTCGACCAATGCCAATATATACACACAACAACATAATGAGACGTACTTTCAATTGCCGAAAGGAAATGAACACTTACTGAAAACTACTAGTTTTCTCGATTCCTGTCACGATTGCACCTGGTTGCGACAAAAACTCACATTAAGATGGAAGAGATGCAGTGAAAATGCAATGATTGCTACTCCCTGCTGTTGTCCAGAGGCCGGATTTACCAAAATATTCTTAAGAAAGAAGTTAAGAAATTTCTTAAGATAAATTCATAAGTGCAATTCTTAAGAAAATCTATGGCGCTCTCATATGTGCTGAAGCTGCTGAAAATTGTGCTGTAATTAAAATGTAAATATTAGGTCCCTATTTGACTTGATTTGTGGAATTTCAAATTCAGCAAAAAGTCACATGATGCATATTGATAACCGATCATTGTTTATCGATCACTGATATTATTTTAGAAGACTCGTGCACGTTATTTTGGTATCATTGATAGTTTTTATTAATATTTTGAATTAGTTTTTATTTTTATATTTTCTGTTTTAATTTTAAAGTTTTATGAATTTTGTTGTGTTTTTATCATTTTTATTAGTTGTTTTTTTTTAAATATATCTGTATTGTTTTTTAATTTTATTTCAGTTTTAGTTTTAGTTTAGTACATCAAGTTAAACAAGAAATTGAGAAATGTTGGTGTCTTGCTGAAATAAATTGTTTAATTTTAAGATTTTATTTTATTTCAATTAATGTTAATTTGTAATTCGTAATTAACGTAATTCAGTTATTTCAAGTAACGAAATTTTTTTATTTTTTTATTTATTTTTTTAGAGGCCATTTACAAGACAGTTTTCAACTAAAAATGGAAAAACGTTTTATGCGTTTTGGCTGTTCATTTACACGACAGCTGCGTTTTTGGGGCCTGAAAACGCAAACTTTTGAGAATGGTTTTAAAAGTGCAAGTTTTCGAAAACAATACCATTATCATCTCCATGTAAACTACAAAAACCGAATTTGTGAAAACTGGGAGGTCATGCGCGTTACGTGTTCAATCTGTTGGCACGTAGTGTTTCTTTACAAAGTCACATCGCCACCTACTGGCCTGGCGGCAGAATACAGCGTTTAGTCCTTGAACTTTTCTGTTTTTACTACATCATTGTCATGTAAACATACCCTTAATTATAGTTAACTATAATAACCCTGATCCATAGTTATAGTACTATATAGCTAGTGTTATGTTGCAATGCTTAATATTTGAAACAACTCAAATATTGAAGTCAAAAAACATCATTAAATTTCATTAAACATCTTACCGTTAAGAATTTAAGACATGATTTTGAATAACATTCTTTTTGGGAATTCGAATTTTTCTTAACTTTATTCTTAAGTTGGAAAAGAAGAAGAATGTTTGGTGAATCCGGCCCCAGGTTTTCTGTGTGTGTTTACATGATGAGGTCTGTGTTTGTGACGTGTGCAGTTCGACCAGTCAAGGATTCACATGATTCAGTGATTCGGATCAGTCAGTGTTGGTGTTTTGATGTGTCTTATGTCTTGTTTGTTAGTGAACAAAATAAATATAATAATGGTGTGAAGAGCCAACAAGAATCTTAGTGTCGATGACAAACCTTTTGTCCATGTGATGTTTGTAGTAAAAACACTGATATTTCATGTCTGTACCATCTAAAGTTTTCATTTTCACGATGATGCCAGCACAGATCCTCTGAGATGTATAAAGTTTTGTGAATTATTTTGTGATCATACACTGTGTTCAAGGCCTGTGAGATGTACAGCACAGATGAATTAATCGCCGTCACTAATCACACTAATGAAATGAATGATTGACGGTTTCTTAATCATGTGGCCATAAAAGTACAACAAAAGCCTGTTTTTACTTCACTGCTATGTAAATAAAGTTTATTATCCACTGTTACGCTAGATTGAAACAATAACTGCATGAAAAACCTTGGGTCGAAGGTCATGTTTACGTTGACATTATAGTTTTAAAATAAAAGTCATTTCTAAAACCTCCTCAGACTTGTTGCATTATTGCCATTGTGGAGGGTGGGAAGGTGATTCTGTGCGAACAGGACTGCACTTTCTCTGGAGTCTGTCGGTGGGTTTGACCTCGATGTCTTTACCTCTGCCACCCTAGACATTTTTCCCACACCGCCTCACGTCTCAGGGTGATGTTGAGGGAACGTTACGTTAACCTCTTGTGCTCGGACAGAGCTCAGGGATCAGGTTAACCCTTTGAAATGTGCTTGATCTTCTGGCTGCTATCAAGGGATTGTCTCTGACTCAGATATATGACCATCACATCAGAGACCTTTATGGGACTATAGGAATGTTGCAGGGTCAATATACGTTAAGCTCAATTGACAGCATTTTTGGCACTTTTTTTTTTGTTGTTGTTGAAAGAAACTAATACTTTTATTCAGCAAGGACACATTAAGTAATCAAAAGTGACAGATAAAACATTTATATATATATATATATATATTATATATACATACATACATACATACAAGATGTACTTTTACAAGATGTAATATCAGTCTCTGGTGTCCCCAGAATGTGTCTGTGAAGTTTCAGCTCAAAATACCCCACAGATCATTTATTATAGCTTGTCAAATTTGCCCCTATTTGGGTGTGAGCAAAAACACGCCGTTTTTGTGTGTGTCCCTTTAAATGCAAATGAGCTGCTGCTCCCCACCCCCTTTTTAGAAGAGGGCGGAGCTTTAACAGCTCACGCTTCAGTTGCTCAACAACAACAAAGCTGGAGAATCTCACGCAGCCAAAATGAGGATTGTCAGTAACGGTGTTCAGCCTTACATTGTTCAAACCGGAGTCGACACTGATGGAGAGACTCAGGAAGAAGTTACAACTTTTACAATGAAACTGGCGTTTCTGAATGGTTAGTGGATAAATTTATGTAGTTGCTGTGGAGCTGATTCAACTCATCGACTAGCATGTGCCGTCATGTTATCTTTAACTTTGAATGTTGTAACTTTGCAGATGTTGTTTATGTTCAAACATAAATCTTAAACATTATACATGTTATAATAAATAAGCAAGTTATGAATCAATCTTTAAAATCAGTAAACGAGTAACCCAGAAAATAACTTTTTACATCTAAACTCAAGTTCATCGACCTTTTTTACTAAAAGTAAAACCTGAGCTAAACCTTTGCAGTAAGATGCAGTTTGTAGCAATATATGCTCATATATCATCTAATCTATGACCTGTGATGACTGCCTGACATCTAGTAAACGAAAAATTTAAATACGCCATACATCTTTCGTCAAACTGATATTTATTTCCCAAGCAGTTACGCAAGCAGGTCCACGAGCCCCTGGAGATCAGCTGCTCTTTCTGCGGCTGTAAACCGACTCCTTCCTTTGCTTTGCTTTCAGACCTGCTCGACTAAAAGAGCGCCCCGTTTTCTGCCGTGCTCTGGAAAATGCTGTGGTCAGACCTCCATTTGACATCAGCTCTCTATTTTCAGCAAGGGGCCATTTGGTTCTCCACAAATAAAAGCAAACATCATTCATATATAGATTAGGAAATGCCTCAAAATAGAGGAATTATCCACCCGCCCCCAATTAAAGAGCCTTCCACCTTCCCGCAGAGGTATGCCATTCATCTTGGGGCTCACCAGGGTTTCCCACCGACAGAAAACAAGCCCACCTGCATCCCGCAGCCAGCTGTGAAAGCAATCTCCAACACTGCAGTTTAAATGCTGCATGGGCGACTTCAGTTTGTAGCTATTCTGGCTGTTGCAGGTAACATGTTAGGCCTTGCATAACCGATTCATGTTCACTTCAGTGCCAATATCAATGACTTTAGATATACAAAAACGGGTCACTCTAAATAAATGCATGGTTGCAAGTTAAAAATTCTAATTTATTGTTTTAATTAAACCTTTTGTAGAGTTCTGTTGACATAATAATGTTGATCATTTCATCAGCTTAATATCGTCTGTAATTTAAACTCAAATTTCTGTGTAAATTGGCTTTTTGAAAAAAGTAAGTTGTTTTAACATAATGAAATTGTCTTGATAACTTTAGAAATTAGGCAGTGGATTTCTAGTTCCCAGCATGCTTTGCATTAGGACTGGATAAGGAGAATAAATGTTGAAATTAAGTGTTAATTTATTTGTTTTTAGTGAAGGGAAAGACCTGTTAGTGTTCAATGCTGTTATGTTTGACAATTAAAAGTTTTTGTTTGAAGTTTTTGTGCTGAAGAATACATGAAGGTAAACACTAATGACTCTATAAGCAATGACTGCGCTAATGCCAGTGACAAGTAATATACTACTTGTTCATTAAATATACATGTTAAATAAGTCATGTTGGCATGTGCTATGATAGCTGTTGATTTGAACTGAAAAAGATTAATTGGTACTATTATTGGTAATAACTCTGGTAGTTTGGAGCAGCTTAATTTTTTTGGAGTAATCAACTTAAAAATTTGTGTTTATGCTACAAATTATTAAGTTCCTCTAACTCAATGTAGCTTGTTGTTGAACGTAACTTCACTCAAAGTTGTCATAACTCAAAAAAATTGATGCAAACTGTTGTCACATTATTATGCAGTATGTGGTTTTGCATTGTCCTGCTGAAATACACAATGCCTTCCCTGAAATAGACGTCATCTGGAGGGGAGCATATGTTGCTCTAAAACCTTTATATACCTTTCAGCATTCATAGTGCCTTCCAAAACATGCAAGCTGCCCGTACCGTATGCACTTATGCACCCCCATACCATCAGAGATGCTGGCTTTTAAACTGAATGCTGATAACATGCTGGAAGGTCTCCCTCCTCTTTAACTCGGAGGACACAGCGTCCGTGATTTCCCACAAGAATGTCAAATTTGGACTCGTCTGACCATAGAACACTTTTCCACTTTGAAACAGTCCATTTTAAATGAGCCTTGGCCCACAGGACACGACGGCGCTTCTGGACGATGTTCACATATGGCTTCCTTTTTGCATGATAGAGCTTTAGTTGGCATCTGCAGATGGAACGGCGGACTATGTTTACCGACAGTGGTTTCTGGAAGTACTCCTGGGCCCATTTAGTAATGTCATTGACACAATCATGCTGATGAGTGATGCAGTGTCGTCTGAGGGCCCAAAGACCATGGGCATCCAATGAAGGTCTTCGGCCTTGTCCCTTACGCACAGAGATTTCTCCAGTTTCTCTGAATCTTTTGATGATGTTATGCACTGTAGATGATAGAGAGACTATGCCTCTCTAAGACACCCCTTTTATAGCTAATCATGTTACAGACCTGATATCAATTAACTTAATTAGTTGCTAGATGTTCTCCCAGCTGAATCTGAAATTTCTTGCTTTTTCATTTGTTTCCCCCGTGCCAACTTTTTGAGACCTGTATCAGGCATCAAATTTGAAATGAGCTCATTTAGTGGATAAAAGTGTACAATTTCTCCCTTTAAACATTTGTTATGTTATCTATGTTCTATTGTGAATAAAATATTGACTCATGTGATTTGAAAGTCTTTTAGTTTTCATTTTATTCAAATTTAAAAAACGCCCCAACATTTCCAGAATTCGGGTTGTAGAAACAGCACTGAAACATCACTTCACTTATAGTATGAAGCAGAAAATTCAGAGAAAATGCTCTCTAAACCTATTTGTTATCAATTTATTTATATATCCACAAACTACAGAGGCCCAGTTGTATGCAAAATATTTAACCTGACAGAGAGCAAAATTAACATTTTACAAATGCATAAACAACAGCAGAAGTGCGTGGAGTGTTTGGTTTCTAAACATCAGTTGAACATTTGGATCCATGCTTTCAGCAGTCAATAATTCACCTCACATTGCGATCAACACAAGCCATGTTTATCGTACTTAGTCTGAGTTGTATTTATTTGTACCTCGTGTAGTTTTGTTCATGGTTTTGGAGGATGAGGACATCGACAATGAGAATTTAGAAGTGCTGGATCAAACAAAAACTGGACTGGAGCACATGCATGGCCTGGATTGACAAACAAACTGCCAATAATTTTTTTTCTTTCCGGATGGTTTTGGACTATTTCAACCCCTCGTGATGTGTGTGGTCGAGGTTCCTGAAGAGAAGTTTCCTGTCATTTAGTTTAATGATGTTGCTCATGCACTCTGGCGGAGAAACAAAAACAATGTCATTCTCCGTGGAGAGACTCCACAGTCTCAGTTTATTTTAGAGGATTAATAGGATATAATATCAAAAAATGACAATTTAGCAGCTGTATTTGATCTAGACTAAGAGCAGGGGTTCATAAATGATGAAACTATGTCACCTGAGGAATAATCATTACACAGAGGGAGCGCTAAAAGGAAAGAAAGCAAATTGATCATAAAGCATCTTCTATAAAACAATCCAAAGAAACTGATAAACCAGAGCAGGCACATGCACAGATAGAGCCCAATTGGTGCTCAAGCACCTGCCCTTTTGGCCTCTGATTAAGTGCCCATTTTGCAAGACATTTTTTTATATTATTTTATATTTTAGTTTTTGTTTCAATTTGCCCTGTGGCACCAGTTCTCAATAAATTTTCAGTGTGCCCAACAAATTATTCTTAATAATTCTGCGAGACTGCACAAGACCCTCCTTGTCAAGAAGCTAACACAGCTAACATACAACAAGATATCACAATAACTTTTGATCAGGCATTACTGCCTGACTCGATTTCTCATGACACCGGACCTTCCTTCATTGGTAACAGCCAGGTAAGGATCGTGTTTGCTCTAAAGTTCGGCACTGTTTGTCACCGCTGTGAAATTAAACCACTATTAAAACATCCCATTACAGCCAGCCTAATTTAGGCAACAGCCCTCCATTAAGCTTAACAACAAGAAAGTGTTGACGTAAAATAGTGTTGTGAAAGGTCGGAAATGCCACCAAAATGAACAAAAATGCCCCCAAAATTCAAGATATGAATGAGTTCATGTATTTTGTTTATAACATAATATAGTTAAGCAATATCATATGAGCAAGAGTGCCGTGTTCTTGAACATTAGCACAACTGCAAAATGTGATATTAATTTTATACAACAGTTCAATAAACAATAAGTTGATTATATGAATTTACAATTTTTAGACACAACATTGTCTATTTTAAATGTTTTTCCTCTATTTTGCCAACGAAAATAGTTCCAAACAAAGCAGAAAAGTTGCATCTTCTTGAATGATTCACCGTTTTTGAACTAATCGGGTGAGTCAATGATTCGGTGACCCATTCATAAAGTCAATGGACACTTGCTTCTTTCATGAATGAATCAGCCAGTTTGAATGAATCGGTTGAATAAATGATTCTATGATTCACTTACGTATTATGACTTAACGCCACCTACTGGTAGTTTTAGTTTCATATACTGTATAATAGTATAATTTCATATTTCTATACTCAAAATTTATATTTAGAACATTAATCTCATAACATTATTTAGGCAACTGTTATTGCAGTGTAAATGGATTTTGATCAAGTAAGATGGATTTTGTTGATACTGATTTCATTTAATTGGTATAACAGCCCTATAGTGTATAGCGTTAAATAGTGTAATTAATTAAAAGATGGTCAACAATATGTAACTTTACTTACCCTTATTTTTTTCACTTGAGCACCTGCCCCCCCCCAAAATGTCTTTGCACAGCCTTAACCAGAGTATATCTGTGGAGAAAAGGGAGGCACATGAAGCATAAACATGCAGGTTTATGGAGACCGTACCCCCCTCCACCAGGCAAATCATCATGACAAACTGCCCGTGTTCAGTTTATGTGCACCTCGCAATTATCCTGGTTAATCTTGAAGTGCCGTGGAGCTGATCATTAAACAAACAAAACATTTATCCCTGTTATTGCATTGACACTGAGGTCCCACGCCAAGTTTATTATCCCCTTCTTTTACTCAAGACGCCAGAAAGGGAAGAAAAAACAAAAAGAAACGCACATTCTTGCAGCATGACCTATGCTGCAGAGAAACCCTAGTGTGAAAGATAATAAATTTGTGTTGTGCATAAAATATGTGACATCAATACGTTCGGAAAGCTCAAAGACTCACCTTGCGGAGCGCGAGATTCTGCGTTAAGAATTATACTGCTATAAAATAGTGTAAAATGCATAAAACAGTTTGTTTTTATGCTTTGAAATAGGGCTGAATCACTCAAATGACGTCATCCAAAAGCCCATGTCGAGAATTATGTGCCCCTAAAGATTCATAATGCAAGAAACAAATCCTGCATCACAGGCCACAGGGAAATATATTTAAGACTGATGAACCCAACCGCTGATTCACTAAATGTTTGAAAATATTTCAAGCTCTTTTAGAAAAAAAAAGTCTAGAACTGTGGTTCATAACGGTTTGTTCTGTCAGTCAGTAGGGAAAAATAATTCAACCTAAAAACTATAATTGTGCATAGTTAGGACAGAGAAATCAGTAGGCTTAAAGTTGACATGAAATGTGCTTTCTTTAAAGCTGCAGTCCGTAACTTTTTTTGGTTAAAAATTATCCAAAATAAATTTTTGAGCAAGTGCATAACCAGCCAGTGTTCAAAACTATCTCCTTACCATAGCCCGATTCACAACAGTAAGCTTGTAATAATGTTTTATAATAAAATCGGTACTGGTGGGTTTCCGCAGGAAATTCGAGCATGCAGCCGTTCGTCTTTGCATCATTACGTCATGTCTGTTTACATAAAGAAGGAGTCCCAGCTAATAGGCTATATGTGAGGACAGCAGATCATTTATAGCCTTTTCTCACAGCTGCTGAAATAATTAAACTTGTCATTTTGATGGCGGATTGTAATCCAGAAAGGTCCAAATGACAATCATTAGTGACAACTGGAGATTCACCCATAGTCAAAAGCAAAAGACTTCGGACTGTGGAGTGGTTAAGGAAATTTAAATCTACAAGTAACGCTAACACATACTAAATACACATAGTCACGCAGTGCTGATGTTGTTAATGTTAACAATTTGAGAACAAAGTATAACATTAATAATAATTTGCACAGTTTGAAGTGATCCGAGCTAAGCGATCGTTAGATTTTATCACCATAGCGTGATTTATTGTAATGCTTTTTTTCTCAGTTGGTCAGAACAAAAGTGGCAGACATGTTACTTACTTGTTCAGATGACATTTTCTAGTGCAAATTTTTATTTTGGTCATACTTCCGAAGTACAGTATACACACTGATGTGGTGACTAACAACAAACATTAGATTAATCCACGCTGAGGAGCCGTGCCGAGGCTCAACCCACATAAAGATGATAATTTCGCAAATAACTGCAATTGCAGGATTCAAACAGAGATGGCGACAAAGAGGCAAAACTTACGGACTGCAGCTTTAAGTTTGTCTTTGTAATATTTAATCAGAATGTCATTACTGGACCTTTCTGTGAAAATGACTTCTCTCTGGTGATGTGTGCAGGACTTCTCCAATCATTTAGTCCACTTAAACCCTGCCCCTCTACTTTTGAGCCACACCCACATGTCAACATCCAATCAACAAAGATGGATAGAATGAAGCCCCGCCCTAATTTCTTTCAAATCCATTACACTCAGATCACAATATGGGCAAAAATATCTGTCGGATATTTTGGATTTTTTGTAAAACCTACTTTTGCAAACTAGACCTAGGTTTTTTGTCCGATCGGAACCAAACTAGTGCAGAAAGATTCTCTGGAGTCTGATTGTCAATGGTTGTCGAAAAGAAGTCAAAATTTCGATTCATGTCTGCAACGTGACGCCAAAACGTTAGAAGTGGGAGTGGCCACTTTTACTAAAGCGCCTATACCTCTTAAACGAATGAGATGATTTCACCAAACTCGGTACACATGAGCTCAGTCTGTGGTCACATGAAAAAGAGTGCGGCGGCTGGCCACTTGGTGGCGCTATAAAATAAAAAAAACACGAAAACGGCAATAGCTACACAACAGTCAGTCCGATTGACTTAAAAACTGGCTTGCGGTATCTTTGTCCAAGGTGCCGTGACTGTCTATGAGGACATTTGCGTATCTTGAAAAACACGGCGGCCGTCGGCCAATGAAATTTGAGCACTTATCAGACAAGGTTAACGGATGCCGATCGGAACGAAACTCACTGGGCCCGTTTGACTCATGGTCCTAGAGGCCTGTGAGAAATTCGAAAGAAGTTGGCCACCGGGGGCGCCATCATGTTTTTCAGGTGCCTAAATGATTGTATATTATGCTACGATTTGGACATACTCACGATAGTAATAGTAATAATTTAGATCTCCTCATTCTTAACAACTTTGCCTCAAGAACCACTGCTGTCAATCAAAGCGTTTGTTAAATATTTGAGAATATTTAAAAAACCTACTTTTGGAAACTAGTCCTAGGTTTTTTGCTCAACCTCAATAAAATGACTGCAGTACAATGCTTTGGACTCTCAAGGATAATAATTATCAAAAAAAAAAAAAAAAAAAAAAAAAGTTGAACTTTAGCATTTGGATAGCTATAGCAGGGCTATTTAGAAAATGGGCTTGGCCAAGTGCACACAAAAGCCTATAAAACCTAAACAAAAATTTAGAACTTCACGAAATTAGGTGAGCACATGCAACATATGAATCTAAACAAGCATGCAAACTTTTTTGAAGATCAGATCATAGGTGGCGCTATAACCATCAAAAAGATTTCAAAAACACAATTTTTCTATGGTAAATGACCTGCAATTGCAAAAAAAAGTGGTCTTTGATTTCTGATTTAGGTGTTTACAGGATTGCTATATAATATCTCACAATTGCGCTTAAAGGCCTTAAAGTGCTTGAACCCCAATAACTGTTGCTCGCAGCTATATTTTTAAATTATTTTTGGGATGAGCTGTTAATTTAAGGTACTTCTGTTGGTTCCTCACTTCATGTCAAATCTAAGCAGAACCAGTTGCACCTTTTAGAGAAAAATTAAAAGGGGGTAATTTTATGTCGTCCACCTGTTGGCAGAAATAGTGCACAAAGTATTAGGAAAGACTTCTGAAAGATGACGGAGCCGTGTACATGTGGGACAGTGTGCGGAATCTGGTTTATTATTGTTCCTCCAGTGTTCCTGTATGCGCAGGCGTTCGGGTATGAAGCGGTAATGTATCGTGGCTGTTATTCTTTCCGTACATTATTACCGCATGGGCGGTGTGGGACAGCACTGGCAGTGGGATAAAGGGAAAGACTCGATGCGTGAGAGTATAAAACAGACCACCCTGGACTCAAACTCAGGCCCACTGAAGCTTTTCATGGCAGTGTATGTTTCTCAGCTTTGTCTGTTTTCCTGGTGCCGTCCGATTGTTCATGCAGTCCAAATCGGCTGGGAGCGACCCGACTACTATAATACGTGGCTTTGTTCGGTTAGGCAACAGTTATGGCTTCAACACTGATGGAGAAAATTGAGTTTTACAGGATAAATGACGCAATAAGCCGTGCGCTCGGTGCAGACCACCGCAAACTTTTGCTCCCTGTTTCTTTTTCTTTTTTTTGCAATGACTGACAGAACTGAAAATACTCGTAATGAAGTCTAACAGGTTCATTCTTTAAAAAGTCAGCATGAGTTTTTAGCACTGTGAATTTTAAAGGCTACAATAACATGGCTGCAGCCGCTAAAGGCCAGTAATCAAAACATTCCGCTGTTTATAAATGAATAAGGAAAAAACTTATGATCGCTGCTCTTGGATACAGCTGTCAAAAGTCTCGTATTAAAGGTGGGAATCAGTGAATGTGAACGCAGGATAGTTTTTCTTTTGGGTTTGAGTGGGAGCAGGTGCAAATGACACCAGCATTTTAAAGGGTTAGTTCACCCAAAAATGAAAATTCTGTCATCATTTACTCACCCTCATGTCGTTCCAAACCTGTAAGACTTTCATCCATCATTAACACAAATTAAGATGTTTTTAATGAAATCTGCGTGAGAGATTTCTGTCCCTCCATTGACAGTCTACGCAACTACCACTTTGTGAACTTGAAAAAGTTAATAAAGAGATTTTAAAACTAGTTGAGCGGTTTAGTCCAAATTTTCTGAAGAGAGACAATCGCTTTATATGTTGAAAAGATTAAAGTTAGGCTTTTATTCACATATAAACATTGATCAGCAAACATAAACAGAAGCTCAACCTTACTTGCTTGATGCACAAAACATGCTGCGTAACACACAAGAATGAACCTCATTGGTTCTTGCAGAAGCTCAAACGTGCTGCGTAACATGAGAATTAACCTCATTGGTTCTTGAGGAAGCTCAAACGTGCTGCGTAACGTGAGAATGAACCTCATTGGTTCTGGCAGAAGCTCAAACGTGCTGCGTAACGTGAGAATGAACCTCATTGGTTCTTGCAGAAGCTCAAACGTGCTGCGTAACACGAGAATGAACCTCATTGGTTTTTGAGGAAGCTCAAACGTGCTGCGTAACGTGAGAATGAACCTCATTGGTTCTGGCAGAAGCTCAAACGTGCTGCGTAACGTGAGAATGAACCTCATTGGTTCTTGCAGAAGCTCAAACGTGCTGCGTAACATGAGAATGAACCTCATTGGTTCTTGAGGAAGCTCAAACGTGCTGCGTAACGCGAGAATTAACCTCATTGGTTCTTGAGGAAGCTCAAACGTGCTGCGTAACGCGAGAATTAACCTCATTGGTTCTTGAGGAAGCTCAAATGTGCTGCGTAACGCGAGAATTAACCTCATTGGTTCTGGCAGAAGCTCAAATGTGCTGCATAACATGAGAATGAACCTCATTGGTTCTTGCAGAAGCTCAAACATGCTGCGTAACATGAGAATGAACCTCATTGGTTCTTGAGGAAGCTCAAATGTGCTGCGTAACATGAGAATGAACCTCATTGGTTCTTGCAGAAGCTCAAACGTGCTGCGTAACATGAGAATGAACCTCATTGGTTCTTGAGGAAACTCAAACGTGCTGCGTAACGCGAGAATGAACCTCATTGGTTCTTGAGGAAGCTCAAATGTGCTGCGTAACATGAGAATGAACCTCATTGGTTCTTGAGGAAGCTCAAACGTGCTGCGTAACGCGAGAATTAACCTCATTGGTTCTTGAGGAAGCTCAAATGTGCTGCGTAACGCGAGAATTAACCTCATTGGTTCTGGCAGAAGCTCAAATGTGCTGCATAACATGAGAATGAACCTCATTGGTTCTTGCAGAAGCTCAAACATGCTGCGTAACATGAGAATGAACCTCATTGGTTCTTGAGGAAGCTCAAATGTGCTGCGTAACATGAGAATGAACCTCATTGGTTCTTGCAGAAGCTCAAACGTGCTGCGTAACATGAGAATGAACCTCATTGGTTCTTGAGGAAACTCAAACGTGCTGCGTAACGCGAGAATGAACCTCATTGGTTCTTGAGGAAGCTCAAATGTGCTGCGTAACATGAGAATGAACCTCATTGGTTCTTGAGGAAACTCAAACGTGCTGCGTAACGCGAGAATGAACCTTATTAGTTCTTGAGGAAGCGCAAACGTGCTGCGTAACGAGAATGAACCTCATTGGTTCTTGCGGAAGCTCAAACGTGCTGCGTAACACGAGGATGAACCTCATTGGTTCTTGAGGAAGCTCAAATGTGCTGCGTAACGCGAGAATGAACCTTATTAGTTCTTGAGGAAGCGCAAACGTGCTGCGTAACGAGAATGAACCTCATTGGTTCTTCTGGAAGCTCAAATGTGCTGCGTAACACGAGAATGAACCTCATTGTGGTCATTTGGATGTACTGTGGCTCTATAGACAACTTAGCAAGTTGTGCGGTGTAGTTCTTTCTTACTAGCCTACGTTTAGCATTGAACTTCTAGAGATTGTATTTAGGCTTCGAAATTCATAAAGTTTGTGTTCATTTGTGAAGATTATCATGATGAACAAAATGTATAAGAATCAAAAACGTTTGTTGGTCACAGAGCTTATTTTCTGCAATAATCCAAAAGCCAATGGAAAATTTTTATTGGGTTTTGGTTGAGGAAACCAGGGAGATGTGAACTTACAAAAATACATCATCACTACAGCACCATATACAAGTTATATTGGCTACTATTTTGTCATTATTTTTAAGCTTGACAGCCTTGCTTTGACATGTTTTGGTATGGCAACACTGGCAAGAGCTGTTTGAAGATCTTCAAGAATTCTCCACAGAATAACATATATGCATACAGGTATGGAGCGACATGAGGATGAGTAAATGATGACAGAAATAAAATGATTGCTTTTAAGTTTTGAATGTCCTGCACCAGGAATTCAGTCAAGCAACAGGGAAACAAGCATGCACACTCATGGCTCATGTATAGAAGATGAACGAGCCTTTAGTGAAGCTGGTTTATGAGTTTGTCAGGCTGATTGCTCTTACGGTCCGCGCTGTTATCTCAACCCCTCTGAGGGATCAGCACTCCCTCTCAAGTTATGGGAGATAAGACCCCTGGAGGAGGGGGAACTCACTCCTGGAGTTCAAAAGACTAAAGTTTTATCTGCAGGGTGATGGAGAGACGTTTTGTGGATGGGAGGCAGACTCCAGTCCAAAGAGATCTTCATCCATTCAGCTCTGCTGAAGGTTTAGGTCACTTCCACCTCCCCCACTCCATCAAAAACACGTCCTCAGTCTCTCAGCCAATGGCACGATTGTGTCTCATCACTGTAGATCTGTCTAGTATGCACGATTAGTGCATCCAAATTGTGTTGAATATGCCAAGTGTGCATGGTAATGTTTCACTTGCTTGTTCAATTTCGTGAATTAAAATTATAGCTATTGCAACACATTTCTTGCTCATTTCTATTGCATGCAATCCACCTAAATTTGAAAACTGGAGGTTTACTTAATGCATGAATCATTTTTGTTGGCATAACTTGGCCAGGGATTTGTAGCTCCCAGTGTGCTTTGCATGGGACTTGATGGAGAGAGTAAATGTTGAAATTAAGTGTTTTTTAAGCTCTTTTTTTTTTTTTTAGAAAAGAGGGAGCATTTATAGTGTTTAGTGTCCAGTATTGTTGGGATTTTGAGAAGTTTCTGTTATGTTGTTTCACTATGGTGGTGAAAAGTGGAGCTTTTGAGGATGAGTAGGCTATACGCTAAAACATGCTGGGTTAAAAACAACCCAAATTGGGTTGAAAATGGACAAACCCAGCGATTGGGTTGTTTTGACCCAGCGATTGGATTAAATGTTTGCCCAACCTGCTGGGCAGTTTTATTTAACTCAACTATTGTTTAAAAATTACTATATGTCTGGCTTTAAATGAACCCAAAATAGGTTGGAAGTTAAAAATCATACACATAATTACTAGAGGCAACAATAATAATCAAAAGGTGAACATTTAATAATAAGCAATTTAATAAATGTTTATTGTTTAATTATTATTTATTAAACTTATTATTAAAAATGTTCATTTATTAAATATTAATAAATGTTAATTAAAACCTATTTTGGGTTCATTTTAGGTGAGCAATAGAGTCATTTTTAAACAATATTTGAGTTAAATAAAACTACCCAGCAGGTTGGGTCAAACATTTAACCCAACCGCTGGGTCAAAACAACCTAAACTCTGGATTTGTCCATATTTAACCCAACTTGGGTTATTTTTAACCCAGAACCCAGAATATTTAAAAAAAAAAAAAAAAAAAAAATTAGCACTAACTACTAATTAGCAACAGCACATGTTCGCATACTAAAAAGTAAATGCTAATTGTGTAAAGCAACATTAAGCTAATTTTTACTAGCTGGTACAATAAAAAAGGTCACACCTTAGTTTAGGGTACTATTCTCACTATTAACTAACTATTAACTATGACTTTACCTCAATAAACTCCTAATTACTGCTTATTAATAGTTAGTAAGGTAGTTGTTAAGTTTAGGTATTGGTAGGATTAAGGGATGTAGAATATGGTCATGCATTAATATGTGCTTTATAAGTACTAATATACAGCCAATATCCTAGTAATATGCATGCTAATAAACAACCAGTTAAGTGAGAACTGGACCCTAAACTAAAGTGATGATTCTACTTAATTGGCTCACTTAAACTAGTATTTAATAGTAGTTTAATACATTTCCAGCACATTTTCTCACGCTTGTGGTCTTTCCTTTAAAAATGAAACGCGTCCTGTACCATACAGTCTCCCATTTCTTATGTTCAAAAAAACTCAAGAGGGAGGAATTTGGTTTACAAAAATATTGTTGAAACTCCCTATAATTTAATAAAAGGCCTGAAAAAATGGAATGAATCTAATTATGCACATATCTCTTGGAATCAACGCTGCTCTGCCCTCTGTAATACATCCATGTTTGTTTTTCTTCATTGAAGAGCCACATCAAAAAATGAGTTTTTTCTGGTATGCCGAGGCTAAAGAGGTTATACTTAACTTACTTACTAACACAAATAGCCCACAGCAAGGTAGCGTTTCATTGGCTCGCTCTCGGTCCGTCTCGCTCTCATTCTTCGAGATGGTTTTTAGATTGCGTCCCTCTTTATTGGAAGCAGATACAGCTTATGTAATCTTTACGTATCTCTGTTAGTTGTCAATTTGTCACTGTGATCAAGACGACAGCCATTGAACATTTTTAGGTGTGTGTGTGCAAAAGCGAGTATCACTATTACTAGTGCATACATGTGTGTGTGTGCGTGTGTGTATGAACCATTTTCAGGGCTCTTTCAGCATCCATATCGAGCTATAAGTGAACTTTCTAATTAAACCAAAAATACAGTGGTTTCTTCAGTGCTAGGGTGTTGCTATGTGATTCCTAAGGTGTTTTGGGTGTTTTTGAGCTTGTTGCTATGTGGTTGCTAGGGTATTCTGAGTAGTTGCTAGGGTATTCTAAGTGGTTTCTAGGTGGTTTCTTACTGGCCAATGAAAAAAAAAAGATAAAAAAAAAGATGACTGCCACAATGCTAGGGTGTTGCTATGTGATTCCTAAGGTGTTGTCAGTGTTTTCAAGCTTGTTACTGTGTTGTTGCTAGGGTATTCTGAGGAGTTGCTAGGGTATTCTAAGTGGTTGCTAGGTGGTTTCTTATTAGCCAATGCAAAAAAAGGAGACTGCCACAGTGCTAAGGTGTTGCTATGTGATTCCTAAAAAGTTTTGGGTGTTTTTTTTAAGCTTGTTGCTATGTGGTTGCTAGGGTAATCTGAGGAGTTGCTAGGGTATTCTAAGTGGCTGCTAGGTGCTTTCTTATTAGCCAATGCAAAAAAAGGAGACTGCCACAATGCTAGGGTGTTGCTATGTGATTCCTAAGGTGTTGTTAGTATTTTTAAGCTTGTTGCTATGTGGTTAGTTGCTAGGGTATTCTAAGTGGTTGCTAGGTGGTTTCTTATTAGCCAATGCAAAAAAAGGAGACTGCCACAATGCTAAGGTGTTGCTATGTGATTCCTAAAAAGTTTTGGGTGTTTTTTTTAAGCTTGTTGCTATGTGGTTGCTAGGGTAATCTGAGGAGTTGCTAGGGTATTCTACATGGTTGATAGGTGGTTTCTTATTAGCCAATGCAAAAAAGGAGACTGCCACAATGCTAGGGTGTTGCTATGTGATTCCTAAGGTGCTGTCAGTGTTTTTAAGCTAGTTGCTATGTGGTTAGTTGCTAGGGTATTCTAAGTGGTTGCTAGGTGCTTTCTTATTGGCCCAAGTCAAAAGAGGTTTCTAGAGGTTTCACACACCGTGTTAAATGTGATTGTGTCTACGTAGCAGCAGTGTGAGATGTTGCAGTAGATCACAATTCAAATCAGAGTTGCAATATTTATCAAAATAATGACAATATGATTTATTTTTTGGCCAAATCATGCCGTCCTAATGCTCTCCGCTATAGGCCGCATCTCCATCTAATTTGTTTCTGCTTAAGAATCAAAGACTCTCTCATTCACCAAGATAATCTATCCTGTCACTGCTACAGCACTGACTAATTCATCTCACTTTTCATTCAGGCTTTTACATCCAAGGAACGGTCACATCCATAAACTTGAAGACTCAAATCAGTGCCGTTATCAGGCTGTGATGTCACTGACGCCTCATTTAAAGGAAATCTGGGAATCCTCCTGCTCCAGTGTCCCACTGAGATGAGGATTCAGTGTCTGTTATTTTTTTTACACACTGTGGTTTTAATCAGAAACTCGATCTGCTCTCCTAATCAGTGCATTGATTTCCCTCCTGCTAACGTGGGTCAAACAGAGCAGATCTGCTTTCAAACGTGACCACAAATCAAGCTCCGCAGAACAAATCCCCTCTGTGTGTGTGAGAGGAGAGCAAACGGAAAGCCCTTCCTCAGACCGTCGCTTTGCTTTTTGATCAGGCGCTCAGGACGGTTGCTATTGCAGTCTAGCATTTGATTATAGCGGAAAGCTCTTTTTTTCAGTGTCAGATGAAGTTTTTTGGGAATCTGCCCCTTGAACTGTAACTGCATGGAAACCTCAATCTGTGGCTTTTCCAAGTTCATCACAAATGCAGATGTTCAAAGCGAGCTTGACCGTGGTAAAGTTAGAGCGACTATATGACTGGACTATATGCAAAGCTCATCACAGCTTGATTGGCACTGAATTACAGAAGGGTTTCAGAGTTGAATTCTAGAAGGCAGCGTGTGATTTTTGAAGCACAATACATATATATACACAGATCATGCATAACATTATGACCACCTTCCTAATTTTGTGCTGTTCCCCTTTTGCTGCCAAAACAGCCCTGACCCATCGAGGTATGGACTCCACTAGACCCCTGAAGGTGTGCTGTGGTATCTGACACCAAGATGCTAGCAGCAGATCCTTTAAGTCCTGTAGGTTGCGAGGTGGAGCCTCCATGGATCCCACAGATGCTCGATTGGACTGAGATCTGGGGAATTTGGAGGCCAAGTCAACACCTCAAACTCGTTGTTGTGCTCCTCAAACCATTCCTGAACCATTTTTACTTTGTGGCAGAGCGCATTATCCTGCTGAAAGAGGCCACAGCCACCAGGGAATACCGTTTCCATGAAAGGGTGTACATGGTCTGCAACAATGCTTAGGTAGGTGGTACGTGTCAAAGTAACATCCACATGGATGGAAGGACCCAAGGTTTCCCAGCAGAACATTGCCCAAAGCATCACACTGCCTCCACCGGCTTGCCTTCTTCCCATAGTGCATCCTGGTGCCATGTGTTCCCCAGGTAAGAGATGCACCCGGCCATCCATGTGTTGTAAAAGAAAACGTGATTCATCAGACCAGGCCACCTTCTTCCATTGCTCCGTGGTCCAGTTCTGATGCTCACGTGTCCACTGTTGGCTCTTTCGGCGATGGACAGGGGTCAGTATGGGCACCCTGACTGTTCTGCAGCTATGCAGTCCCATACGCAACAAACTGATGCACTGTGTATTCTGACACTTTTCTATCAGAACCAGCATTAACTTTTTGATCAATATGAGCTACAGTAGCTCATATTAACTTCTTGATCAATATGAGCTACAGTAGCTCGTCTGTTGGATCGGACCACACGGGCCAGCCTTCGCTCCTCACGTGCATCAATGAACCTTGGCCGCCCATGACCCTGTCACCGGTTTACCACTGTTCCTTCCTTGGATCACTTTTGATAGATACTGACCACTCCTTTTGTAAAATAATAATAATAAAAAAAGGATGGCGCTTTCTGCCGTCCCGATTTCCCTTCCGTGAAGCTTGTGGAGCGTGTCACAAAAATGAATTGAAACGATTAATCGAAACTCTTGCATGCCATCTGAATTCTTGTTTTGTGTTGGTACAATGCATACATAGAGCATCTCTTCTTCTTCTGCTCCTTCTCCTGTAGTGTCAGTTAGCAAAAAGCATTGCATTACCACGTGCGCCCCCTTCTGGATTGGAGTGTGGATC
The DNA here is from genome assembly GCF_019924925.1 of Ctenopharyngodon idella. NCBI lineage: Eukaryota > Metazoa > Chordata > Actinopteri > Cypriniformes > Xenocyprididae > Ctenopharyngodon > Ctenopharyngodon idella. The sequence goes on along the minus strand of NC_067238.1, from coordinate 17,273,694 downwards.
AAGTTGAACTGGAATGACAGGAACAGGAATCAACACAAGTAATTCATTCTGGGAAACTTCCTTACATTCGAATTCAAATTGCAATTCTGCTTCTTATTTGCTTTTTCATTTAAACAATTGAACTGGTTTTTATGCTTTCTCAATTCAGTTCTGAATGGCGAAGGCCTAAATTGGCATCTGCACAGATGTTTAACATCTTGAGCTGTAAAACATGGTTGCACACTTCATAAAGTGATGTTTTTTTAACATCTTGCTGGGGTGAAAATTTGTGTTCTGGTCAAATAGCCATTTATCAAACTGCTTCATTTGACTGATCTTCAATTTTTGAGGAGTTAATATTTCATTTCATGTGCTGCTGGATTGAGCCTCCCTATTCTTAAAACTGTCTATTGGGGCTGCAGATAAATATGACCCTTGTAAATGTCAGCCAGAGCAAATCTTACCGATGCTTTTGGAATATTCATGCCTTTCAGCAAGTGCAATTTACAGTTCTCTCAAATATGGAGCTGGCTTATCTGGATGGTGCAGACAGAGCGGTCTGGAGATGAATGAAGTGGTATGAAGAGAGAGCGACAGATAGACGTGGAGACAGGCGGAGAGATTCAGGTCGGTGGAGACAGACTTCGTGACAGCATAACCCGGCATGATAAACTGGTTAATTAAGCTTTCATTTGAAAAAAACAGCAATTTGAACCTGGGCAACTCCAGCTGTGAAAGGAATTACGAAATAATTCCACAAGACAAATCGCTCCAAATATGAAACCATGTGACTTCTCAGCACGCACAACCTCTATGCATGACTAAGGCCGCTTACATGCTTGAAAAAACACTGATATGTAAGATCTGTTTTGAGGGTGTAGAAATTCTAATCAAGCAGGAATACAGCTTTCATCAAGCTTTATTTTCAAAGTTTTTACATTTTACAGCATATTCTTTAGTTTTTGCTGACTCAATCCATGCAAACTTGGTCTTTTATTGTATCGGGCATGACTTGATGAGCATCAACTGTGTCCTTTCATGTTTGACATATGAAACGGAGAGACAACGATTGATCCAGTTCTGTCTGGATTGTTTCAATCCTTAAACCGTGACGGCCATCTGTGTCAAAACTCAAGCCAATGAAACTTTTAGTCGAAAAGAAACAAAGACGACTGTTTTCCTTTCTTTTTTTCAAAAGGAACTTTGAGATGATGAATAAATATTGTTTTCCAGAAAGGTTCTGAGTCAGATTTGGGCTGGGGGTTTGGTGGCGGCTGGTGTTGTTTAGGGTGAGGAGGATGAGGGTGGTATTACAGTGAGACTGTGTGCTTTCTGTCTTGGTTATTTCTATTGGCATTTTGTTTCTAATCCAGCAGGATTTGGGTTTGTTTCATGTGGATTTGGAGGTCCAGGAACCAGAGGATGGAAAAACTCCTCTAGAGCAACACAGCAAAGAAAAGAGCAACAATAAGGTGGACTTCACCGCAAACATTTCTGGATGTATTTATTTATAGGGGAAAATTCACAAATCCAATTCGGCTCCAAAACTCAAAACAATACAATCGCTGTTATGGGTTTGTACAGGAAATCTTTCTGCCTTGAGGTGCATCACACAGTTGAACATGTGCAGGTTAGTGGAGTTTAAACACAGAGTATAAAGGTTGATTCACAAGAGAATATACAAAAGGTTTGGGATCTGTAAGATTCATCAAGTATGCGTTAAATTGATCAAAAGTGACAGTAAAGACTTTATTTTGAGCTTTCTATTCAAAGAATCCAGAAAAAAAAAAAAAGCAAAGGTCTCCAAAAAATATGAAGCAGCACAACTGTTTTCAACATTGATAATAATGTTTCTTGAGCAGCAAATCAGCGTCTTGCACTGCTCTGCGATGTGCCACGCATTACGTAATCACGTTGGAAAGGTCACGCGTGATGTACCGATCCAGTGTTTATAAAAAGCGAATGTGCAAAGACTAAGTCAAACGGCCTTTACAAAAAAGGTAAAACAACAATGTCGGACGATTTTGAAGAAAATGAGTTTTCACACGTGACCTTTCCAACATGATTACATAATGCATGGCGCATCGCAGAGCAGTGCAAGTCGAGCATTTGTGGTTAAAAAGTATATACATTTTTATTTTTTTTTAGAAAATGACTGATCGTTTCTCTAGATAAGACCTTATTCCTCGCCTGGGATCATGTAGAGCTCTTTGAAGCTGCACTGAAACTGACATTTGGACCTTCAACCTGTTGAACCCCATTGAAGCCCACTATATGGAGAAAAATCCTGAAATGTTTTCCTCAAAAACCTTAATTTCTTTTCGACTGAAGAAAGAATGACAGAAACATCTTGGATGACATGGGGGTGAGTAAATTATCAGGAAATTTGAATTCTGAAGTGAACTAATCCTTTAAGCCTTGTCTGTGATCCAGTTCAATTTACTGTACTGTATCTATACCATTCAACATATTTCCATATCACACCATCACTGTATCAATACATTGAAGTACAGTAGGTGAACTTTGTATTATCAGATGGCTTGTACTAAGGATGTGAGATGCGAGTCCGTTTCTGCTTTTTTTGTTTTGTATGACGCCTGTGTTTAATACCAAGAGTCTCTTTGGCTGGTGTGTGAAATAAATGTGCTTCTGTAGTTAACTAAAGGTTTTGTTTTCTGTGCAGGAAAAGCGTGAAAGCAGAGATGTGTGTGTCTTGATGTACTGTCAGCGGCCGGCCGGACTCAAAGGACTCCCGCTGTGTGTGTTGTGCTTTGACTGACGGAGGATCTGTGGATCTCAGATGCCTCAGAACCATCTGCAGAAATTCACAACATGTCGTCTGCTGCTCGGTTCTGCTCATTTTCTCTCACCCTCTTCGGTCTTTTTGCCAACTCTAAATATCTGTCCTGGATCTGAATGCTGGAAAGCATGTTCAAAACCCACTTTACTTTCGTAATGTGGTATTTTTGAGAGAAACAGGACATCAAGCAAGGATTAATGTCAGCGGGTCTTCATTTTATCCATCAGGAATTAATTGAATGATGAAAAATATCTTTATGACAGGTTGAAAAACAAGAAGGCTTGGTGTTTTCTTACAGTTTACATTTTGATGAAAGAGACTTCTTTGGATTCTAAACTATTATCAACATCTCTATAATCTAGTCATGTTAATTCCCCTATAATAATTTATATAAAGCACAGGACATTCAAACGTAACATAATGGTACAGAATCAAATAGTGTAACTACAGATTACTAAATCTGGATTCAACAACCATCACAAATTCTAAGGCACATTGAATAAAACGTGAAATTTTGAAGTAGAAAGACTGAAATAGAATTGTCTTGTAAAATGTACGTCTACTCTACTGTACTACTTCAGCTTGGCATTGTGGTATTGTGAATATAATTGGTTTTTGTATGATCTTTTGCTTGTGATATTACACATTTGTTAGTTGTTTTGGATAAAAGTGTCTGATAAATGATTAAATGTTAATATAAATGTGAATTCAGTCAGGTTTAACATCCATTTTCACCACAATTTTGACATACTCAAAAATGCATTTGCAGAGCTGTTTCTGCTACACTTCTGATCTTCTACATATGTTTTGCTAAAGTTCAACAGAAGCAAGATGTGTGAAACAGGTTAACATGTTAAATGTTAGATTCAAACAGCCATTGCATTTACATTTATGCATTTAGCAAGCAAACTAAAATAATTCATACAGTACTGTCAGTTAAAGACAGCATGAAACAGAAGTTGAGGTAGTCTTTTCTCCCAGCACAATTTCAAGTTTATTTCTCACAATTCTTATAAACAACAACAACAAAAAAATGAATAGCGAGATATAGCTTTCCTTCTTCAGAATTGTGAATTTACATCCCACAATTCTGACTTTTTTCCTCAGAATTGTGAGTTATAAAATCAGAATTGGGAGACAAAAACTCACAATTGCGAGAAAAATGCTATAGGTTTAAATATGTAAAATATTATAGGTTTAAATATTATTTCATGCTATAACTGTAGGGCAATACATTATGTCCCCTATGAACTGCTTATGTGAATATTATGTATATCTATTTTTTTTTCATCAGATTCGTGCTTTAATAGTATAGGATCATCATTGCAAGTTCCATTAGTCCATCCTGTCCGTTTAACGTCTTGCTACCATAATTCAATTCAATTCACATTTATTTGTATGGTGCTTTTCACAATACATATCGTTTCAATAAACATCTGCATTTAGCTTCAAATGGTGACCAAGGTATTCTTATAAAAATGACTTTTTTGCATCCCGATTCTGACATCCAAAGCACAAGAAGACATTTTTTTCTCTTATTCTGTGGATCTTGATAGTTTTCCTCCACTTGTTACCACTGTTTTTCTGCCACGCGCACAGTGACGTCTGCTCCCAAATGGTTTATGTCCGAGTGAACCGCTTCTCGAATAAGAAAAAATGTAGGGTGGGGCTTGAATTTGTTCATGGGGAATTGATTGATTGGTTGTGGTTTGCTATTGGTGGATCTCATGTGAGTGACAGGTTGCCCCGCCCTCATCATCAGAGAAGAGGAAAGATGCAAGAGGGAGGGGAAGTTATTTTGATTCAAGATTACAAGGGCACAAAATTAAAAAAATAAATAATGATGTGCATGGATAAATTTATAATAAATACTGCAGTATTCTATAAAAACAAGAATTGTACATTTTGATTTCATGGTGACTTTAGAAACATCTGACCATTTTCTTGTTCTGTCTACTTTATTTAGAGTCCTTCAAACATGAAATAACACCTGATGATCACCACGGCTTTAAGGAATCGTCCAAAAATTAGGTAAAAACATCAGCCACTGAGTCGTTTTGGTAATGCATGAAAACATCCTTAGATTGACTAGCTTCTTCATCCTTGACTTCCTGTAACAGTCCTTTTTCTCGGTCCTCCGTCTGTCTGTCATAATCCCTCTGTCCTCATCCGTCTCTCTGCGACAGCCGCGTTTCTGCCCTCACATGCACCCACACCTCTTTCCTGTTTGCTCAGGTGGATGAAGCTGTGGTTTTGGAGTGAACCAGTAGTGACCCTCTACTTCGACTCTCAACACACACACAAATAACTCAACCTTTCAACTGACAGCATCACTTTGGGTTCATGCAAAGTCAACATATCGCATGTCTGGATTAGTTAATGAAATGTGAAAAAAACTGAGTAATTCTGAGGTAACACTAAATCAACATGAAATCAAAACTGACTCTTTCAAAATTGGAGTTTTGTGACTGTTGCTCAATAGAAAAGCGTTTCAGTGCACAGGCCTTCATCGAGTCTAAGAAACTGCAAATGGAGAAAACTTAAATACACACAAACACAAGATTTGAACTTGCATTCAACCATTAAAAGAGTTAAAACAAATCAGATGGTATAATATCCACCAATCACCAAACAAATACTCTCTTTTTATATGAATTTGTAAACAATATTTTATATAAACAATACATAAAATATAGTGCGTTTATATTTTTTAACCTATACATGCATATCCACAAACACATTTCAAACACGCAGTATACACATATACGTGTCGACACATTGTTTACAATATAAAAAACTTATAAATTTAGAATTATATTCTAAAATTCCAACTCTTCATTCATCTCAGTAGGAATAGACTTAAAGTTGTGCACATTTGAAGTCACCATGACAATAGCCAATTTTTTTTTTTTTTTTTATGGAATATTGTTGTATTTATTATGATTTATTTGTGTACATTAAAGTGACATCTCTTCTCTGATAACATGTTTACTGGCACGAGGGCGGGGCAACCTGTCACTCACATGAGATCCACCAATAGCAAACCACAACTATCCAATCAATTCCCCATGAACAAAATCAAGCACCGCCCTACATTTAACTCGTTTCACAGCCATTTCACTTGTATATACAGGTCACAAAAGGGAGGAAAAAGATTATTGCATCTTCTGTTTCATATATCCCACTAAATATATATACCCATGCTAGCTAACTAAATGTGTGTATCAGTGTAATTTATTTTTGTATAAAATATGAGCTGATGTTCATTTAAATGTATATGTAATGCACTCAAGTTTCATTTGATGCACTGAATAAAATTCAGGTGTTCGGAAAAAAAAAAGCATGACATACAGGCTGTTTTTATATAGTTAGAAAGAAATGCCCCTGAAAATCAGATCCAGGGGGGCAAACATTGACTTTTTATAAAAATAAAAAAAAGTTAAATTCTGACACTGGTATGCGTGTCTGGAAGGAGAGCTGCACACCTGCAGGGTCTACTGCCATCATTACCCACACTCCCCCTCTCAGGGAGTGACACGGCAGACCCTTGCAGCACATCCAGGCTTGAACAGGATATGACATCGGACAGAGAGCTGGACTCACCACACATGGAAGCGATCAGAACTCATAGTTATTTGCAGTGATGGTGGTGGTAAAAAACTTTTAGTCACAGCTCTCTCTCTTTCTCTCTCTCTTCAGGAGGTAACACATAAATAAGATGCGTTGTGGTAGAAGGTTGAAGATATTTTATGTTCTGCAGGGTTATAATAGTTAACTATAACAATTACATGTTTGAAATTAAATAAAAGCTAATTGAAACCAGGGTTAATAGTAATCATTTGCTGCAGATAAAATGACCTCATAGATTACTGTAGGACTGAGTCCTAGAACCTGAAACAACTTAGACTTTTGAACTTCCAGTTCCATCGTCCTGAAGTCAATGGGTTTTTTGTTAAATGCCTGAAATAAGGTCTGTGGTGAACACAAGCTCAAGATTTTTTTACGTTTTATTCTATGATATAAAACACAATAGTACCCTCTTCTGATTTTTTTTTTTTTTTTTACAGCTTTTACTTGTCTTGTAAAAGGCGTTCGCTAACAAATGTCTAAATGTGACTACAGAGGTTGTCGGGGACATTAAACATCATTACATCAAACAAGTAAACTCATCTAACTCAGTAGTCACTTTCACAGCCTCGTTGTATTTATACTCACACTCTAGTAGAGTTGTCAAAAGTACCAACTACGGTACCAAGTCGGTATTGAAATTTAAAAAATGAGAAGCTTTGAGCGCTGTTGAGCAGATTCGTAAACACCTCTGATTGGCCACTGTGTTCACGCGCTCGATATGTCTATGATTGGCTACATTGATCAACGCTTCAAAAACATGTTGAAATTAGACATCTTTGACGCTCTTCACAGTGCGCTTACACAGATACACTTGACCAGTCTACTGATAGACGCCTGCTTTCAAATGCTCCCGCTTTCAGTACGCTTTCAAATTCAAACGCTCCCATGCGTTGATCATTGTAGCCAATCACAGACATATCTGATGAGTGCGTCAACACAATGGCCAATCAGAGGTGTTTACGAATCCGCTCAACAGCGCTCAAAGCATCACATTTTTAAAATTCCAGTACTGACTGGTACCGAAGTCAGTACTTTTGACAACTCTACACTCTAGCAAACTCTTCTAACTCAAGCTTTCCAACTGTAGATTTGAAATAAAGACATTTGTCTGAGGCTTAGTGGTGGTGATGCTGAAGTCGTGCAAAGTCATGCATTTGTAGTATAACTTTAGCTTTTACTTCTGTATTTAAAGGGATAGTTCACCTAAAAATGAAAATTATCCCATAATTTACTCACCCTCAAGCCAGGTGTATATGACTATCTTCTTTCAGTCAAACACAATCAGAGTTATATAAAAAAATACTCTGGCTTTTACAAGCTTTATAATGGTAGTAAATGGGGGCCGAGATTTTGAAGCCCAAAAAAGCACATTCATTCATCATAAAAGTAATCCATATGGTTGCAGGGGGTTAATAAAGGCCTTCTGAAGTGAAGTGATGGGTTTTTGTGACAAAATATCCATATCTATCTTCTGGTAATGTCCGTCTGCACATTCACGAGAGAGTCTGGCGTATGACATAGGATGTAGGAGTAGATTAGCAGACGCCTCTCATGGTTCAAACAAATAGAGCTGGGCAACAAACTCAAGCTCCTCCGACATTTCTCTTTATATACTACGAATTTGTGAGCGGCGTTTTGTTTTGCTCTATCCTTTGCACTTTCATGTTCGTCATTACGTCATGCGTGGGGTCAGAGGTCACTCTTCCGCCGGAATCGAGTTGCGTATGGAAGCCAGTGATTCTAGTTTATAGATATTTTTCTTACAAAAACACATCGCTTCGCTTCAGAAGGCCTTTATTAACCCGTTGGAGTTCTATGGATTATTCTTATGATGGATGGATGCGCTTTTTTGGGCTTCAAAATATCGGTTACCAATCACTCCCATTATAAAGCTTGTAAAAGCCAGGATATTTTTTAATATGGCTTGAGAGTGAGTAAATTTGTGTGTGAACTAACCCTTTAAGATTTCATGATGAACAAAATGTGTAAGAATCATTACATTTTCTTGCTTTCTGCCATAATCCAAAATCCTACTGGCTTTTTGTGGAGGGAACCAGACTGAAAAACTTCTAGCTTGGCCTATAAAATTAAATCATCCCTGCAGCAATCTTAAGCTCGTTTCAAGGATAAGAGACACTTTCAGGCATTTAAGATGAAGAAATATCTTAAACCTGACTACTTGCCAGCTTAGGCTGATTTTAAGCTGTTTTGTTTAGCTTTTGCCATTTGCAATCTTACACTAGTTTGGTCCAGTTTAAATACCAAGGTGGTCTCAACTGGTTTAAGTTGTTGTTTTTCTCCCCATCCATCCGTCTCTAGTGCAATAGGACTTTGTTCACATAGCATAAGGTTTGTTTTCCTCTCATATTCAAACCCATTAATCAAACATGGCAGTAAATCTCCTCAGAGGTTTGGGGTTGGGCAGTGTTTGTTTCTTCGGGCAGTAATCACTGTATTTCGTGCAGTGTTCTGCTCTTTGAATTAAAAAAGTTGTGTAGCTGTGGAGAGAAGCAGTTAACGGTATAGCATCGCGTGTGTTGCACGACCTGTCATGGCATCAGACGTTATCGCTCGTGCTGTGTTTATCTTAGCAGTTTCCTCTCTGCTGCCTGAATGGGGAGCCAATTAAACATGGCTTTCTCTGGGTCGGTTCAGTTTGATTGTGTCACGATTCATTACACAGAATTACCTTCCGCATGAGTGGATGTCTGTGGAGGTTAGAGAGCCGACTCTTTCGTCGTTGTTTATTTTGTTCTGTCTTCTTCACTGGTTGGTTCATTATCCGTCATTCAGCTGAATCAGTGTGATGGACAGATATTTGGGGCAGGGAAAGTATGAATTTAACAAAGAAATGCCTTAAAGGGGTAGATCACCCAAAAAAATTCTGTCATCATTTACTCACTCTCAAGTTGTTCCAAACTTGTATGAATGTCGGTAACAATCTGATGGTCCCCATTGACTGCCAAATTTATTTTCCATACTATGGAAGTCAATGGGGTCCATCAACTGTTGGGTTACCCATATTCTTCAAATTCAAAATATCTTTTTTGTTCAGCAGAAGAAAGAAATTTAATGCAGGTTTGGAACAACTCGAGGGTGAGTAAATGATTACAGAATTTTCATTTTTGGGTGAACTATCCCTTTAACGATACATCGATATGCATTGATCAAATGATATGATCTAACAATGCAACATGTAAAAAAAAAAGATATATATTTTTAAGATGCACCTTTATTTTGACACTCATGTCGGCCACATGCAATGTGAAAAAACCTTTGAAAGACTAGTTTGACTTATAAAAAGATGTCAAATTGCCACTAAATTGTCATCAAATATTTGATAAGTTTTAACAACTTGTTTTTCTGTGTATTTTTCAACACCTGGTGTATGGAAGCTTGTTTCCACCACTAAATAAAAAAATTAAAAATGTAATTGCGACTTTTTATCTCACAATTCTGACTTTTTTCTTTGCAATTGCGAGTTATAAAGTCAGAAATGCACGATATAAAGTCAGAATTGCGAGATATAATTCTGACTTTTTTTCCTCGCAATTGTGAGTTATCACACAATTCTGACTTTTTTTCCTCAGAATTGTGAGATATAAACTCACAATTGTGAGTTATAAAGTCAGAATTGCGCGATATAAACTTGCAATTCTGAGAAAAACAGTCTTTTCTCCCTCACAATTATACATTATAACACGCAATTGCGAGTTTATCCCTCACAATTCAGACTTTTTAATCACGCAATTCTGACTTTATAACTCGCAATTGTGAGTTTACTTTATATCTCGCAATTCTAAGAAAAAAAGTCAGAATTGTGAGATAAAAAAAGTCGCAATTACCTTTTTTATTTTTTTATTGTGGAAACAAGCTTCCATACCTGGAGTGCCTCATTTTGTTGTATATAATCAAATATAATCAAATTGGCTGCACAAGTTATTTCAACTCATTTTTTAAAATCTTGTCTAGTTCAATCACATATAACTTAAAAAATTAAGTTGATATTGGTTAAAATATTTTGATGAGCTAAGGTAATGGAAAACAAGTTGCCATGACTTGCTGATCATATCATTTTTACAGTGTATTATTTAAAAAACTAAAGTGTTTTTAGTGGGATACAGGATTTGCATTTTTGGAGAGTTCAATTAAATGATCATGTTACATTATGGTTGCCTTTTGTGAATGAATAAAAAAACTGGTTGTGTAAAATAGGCACATAATATCATAAAATTGATCATAAGCCCTTGAATCTAATCTAATTGTAACTGTATTGTGGCATGCTTTGAGATATCTGCAAATACTGAATTGCTAGCTTAGAGAATCAATGTTTTGCATGGGCACGTACCACTCGTATTTTCTTCAAAGAAATGCAAAACTTAATATTTCAATAGTACAAATAATTAAAAGTGGCATTCGGAGTGTTTTGGGTGCTGCACAGAAGTTTAACAACATTTTAAACAGTAAAACATGGTCATATTTTTTCTTCAAATGAGGTTTGTTGTGTTTGTATAGCCTTGAATGACACTTCAGATGCTGCGAGTGGAAAGATCAACACACCTTCACTGAAGAACATTACGTAAATAAACTCCAGCTTGTTCTCAGAAATGCCACTGAGAGAGAAAAGCACTTTATTTCTTCTTATTTCAATCAGACAAATAATCTAACATGGCACTTTTGAGTTTCACTGAAGTTCGTGGTTGGTTTTTCTCTCTCTCTGAGGAGCGGGGGGTTTCTGCAGGTACTGGTGCTTCAGGTATGTGCTCATGCAGCGTTTGCGTGTGTGTGTGAATGTGCTCGGCGTGTATAGTTACATGCATGTGTGTGTATTAGCGTGTGTCCGGACCAGCACGCCCGCGGGTCGCTCCAGAGATGAAACAGATAAGGTAATTGGCTCTAATGAAATCCAGACCTAGCAGTCCAAATCTCTCTCCTGTTCGGTTTCTCTCTCTCTTTTCATTCAAATCCATTTATTCTTCTCTCTTTCTGTGTCTCTCTTTCTTTCTCCCTCTCATGTTCATGTACGTCTGTTTGAAGTTTGCGAAACTTCGGGCTTAAGCGAATTTTGAAACCAAACTTCAGCCTGCTGGGCCCTTTGCCATGGAGACTCTAATTATCGCCCTTTTGCTGTCGTGGAGTTTACGGCACAGGAAAAGAGTCATTATGCATTCGATCCATATTCTTTTTTTAATGCTGAGGGAAGGTTGAAAGGTCGCCAAAAGGAGGTGCAGAAAAAATGGCAAGCAGGGATGGGAATCTCACGGAATATACTGATTAATGATAGGTGATGTGCGTTATGTTTTTCTAAGTTAAAATACTTCCCATCTCAGTTTAATATGGGGAGATAAAAGGAAGCCATTCGCAGGTTGAAACACTGGTGCTTTTAAAACATTGTTCTGTTTGTTTGAGCAGCCCAACGCAGCAACTGTGGCTCAACCAATGTTGTAAGATGGGATCAAGACTATCTGTATGTCCAGCCAATGGAATACAGGAGAAATGTTTTTTCCCTTAATCACATATAGCATATCTCAATTGCTTGGTTGTTTATATCGTCACAAAACATAAAGCTGGATATGTCCAACTTTACCCACAAACATACAGTATACTCATATTTATACAACAGTTCTTTCTGGTTCTCGAATCTGATTGGCTGAGAGCAATGCGATATTCTATTGATAACAGCACTCCTACCTTTTCACCGTTTGTATTACTCCGCTTGAAGCGACTGTCATGGCAGCCGAGCAAATCCACCGTATTTTTTACAAATACTACACTTGTTATACCACAAACTGTAGTTTTAAGAGTTTTTTAGGTGAGAATGTAGTTTTTAGACCTGAAATATGTGACTCATATTTAATTATAGCGCCTATTTTACAATTTGTTTAGAGCTCCGGGATGTCAGCGGCCGTTCAGTGCTCGAGTACCCGCCAAGAACAGCTTCATCTCGGCCAGTGCTTCGGAGATTTGCCGCTGGCTCTTATAGTGGTTAAATATGAAATTCATTTTAGGTACATAAAACGGGCAATCTTTAGTCTTATTAATCTATTACTTGTTCCAGAGCAAATCGAATTGGGCTATGTTAAATTTAAAAATTTAACATTAAGGCTACATTTAACTTACATCCTGAAGACCACTGCTTTTGCATGTCTGACTGAATTGTACAATTGTGTTAATTTCCTATTGTCATTCATAATGGCTATTGTTGTTAATTTAAATATTGTTAAATAAATATTTTATATAAATAATATGTTGCATTTGCTATTGAGAAAGGGTCCATTAGATGGCAGCAAAACTTTACGAGTGAATGAGTCAAAGACTTTTAAGTTGAAAGGGACTTTAGTAAACAAAGGACAATATTTTAACGCTGTTATGGAAAATTCCCTTAACTGTAAAAAGGAAAAATACAAAGATCGCTTTCCTCAGTGGACGTTCAAATGGATTTTTATAATGGATATAATATTATGGACATCGACCTGAAGAATGAATGTTATATCAGACACAGGTAATGCTCGCTCAGGCGATCTCTCTCTCTCTCTTATTGTGAAAAGTACTATATAAATACATTTGACCTTTTCAAATTTTCATTTCGCATTTAGACACACCTTTAGTGATTCTATTTGTGCAGCTGTTTTGTGAGTAAATTAGTCTTTTTTGAATGATTAATGTAAAAGAACTAGTTATATTATACTGAACATTATATATTATACTGAATACACCATTGAGGACTGCAAGAGAAAAATGTTTACAGTCTTCATATTATATGAACAGCGATGCACGAAACACTGTCAGAATATTTCGATACAGCAAGTATTTTAGTTCTAAAAAAATGATGGAGGCATTCAAGAACTGTTAATGCAACTGAAAGCTTGAGTTTTCCCTCATCTGCACTTTACTGTTCATAAAGGAATCCATAAGGCAGTGTTGGCAGAACACTAGAGAAAGGAAAGCGGAAAAAATTAAGAGAAAGTTTTTCTTAATTGTTAATTAATTATGGTTTGGACTTTTGCTTAAATATGCCAAAACAGGACATAATTACAGGTTTTAATGAAGAATGTTAACAAATCTTACAGATCCCCAAGCAACATAAGCACGCTAGAGTGGGAGGTTGCCAAGGGGTTGCCATGGTTGTTTACACGTTTCTAAGGTGAGCTGGGTGGTTGCTAGGTGGTTGTTTAGTCAAAGGAGGTACCATTCATGTCTGTAGCACAAATGGCACAAAGTTTAATTCTTAGGATTAGGGGGTTTGAAATCTTAACCCTAAGTATGAGCAATACTAATAGTGATGCTTGACTTAGCAAACAGTACTAAAAACTAATTTAACACGCAAACAGATCCCTGGGAAGAGGGAGGAACAAAGACCTAATGAGGAAGGATTTACAATGCCCCACTGATTCATAAAAACCCAGTTTGGGCTTTTAAAACCTCTTATCTGTCCACAACTTTTAACTTGAGCTTCACACTTCCGTATAGTTAAGATGGGCCCCCGCGGAGGGTTTGAGGGTGCGAGAGGGTCTTTTACCCCTGCAGGGGGGCAGAAAACGCAGGGGTGATGAAGTGCCGGAGCGGCGTTGTTGTTGGTTCAGACTGCATGGGGCGATGGACCATCTGTTTCAGGTTTTCTGTCTTTACTTTTCTCTTTCTCTGTAGAGTAATGGTGCATGCAAAGCAGCAGGAGATACCTGCTTCTGACCTCTAGAATCCTCAGATGTAAACTTGGGAGTTTTGGTTTTAGATCATAGAAATGAACAAAATTAGAAATGAATCTGCCCATTTTTTCAAAATGTTAAGAATCATGATTTTATTTTGTAAACAGAGATCAAGATTCACCCACAATTCTGAACAAACAACTAAACAAAATAACGTAATTTACTACAAAATGTTAAACAGCTGCCGTCTGTTTAAAATGTTTCATTAATCTGAATGAATAATTTTAAAAAATGTTCTGAATTAATGATTCAGTGACTCACGCAAAAAGACTTCACTTGTTTCATTACTGGATGAATCAACGTTTTTGAATGAATCTCTCGAATGAATGATTCAATGACTCACGCATAAGGACTTCAGGCTTATTCGAGATTCATCGGCGCTGCACAGACCGATCGGCGTATTACATTAAAGTACCATGAGAGCATTTGGATAGCATACGACTCCTTATGCTTTTGAATCGCTCTCGCGTTACATTGATGTCATACGCGATCGGTCTGCGCAGCGCCGATGCATCTCGAACAAGCCTATTACTTGTTTCATTACTGGATGAATCAGCGTTTTTTAACAAATCTCTTGAATGAATGATTCAATGACTCAAGCATAAAGACTTCACTTGTTTCATTACAGGATGAATCAGCGTTTTTGAATGAATCTCTTGAATGAATGATTCAATGACAAATACATTCTATGACAAATACTTCTGTGATAATTTGAATATTTGTAACATGGAAATAACTGTGTGGTTGAAAAGACTGTTTATTTCATACATATACTGTACATGACAACTGTTCTCTCTGGGTCAGCAGCAGTGCGAACACAGATTTGCATGTTCCAGTGTGATTTTGTTAAATGTTAAATAGATACAGGTATGGAAGCTTGTTTCCACCATGAAATAAAACAATTTAAAAGATAATTGTGACTTTTTATCTCAGACTTTTTTCTCACAATTGTAAGTTTATATCTTATATCTGTGAGTATATAAACTCACAATTGCGAGTTATAAAGTCAGAATTGCGAGATATAAACTCAGAGAAAATTCTGAATTCTGAGAAAAAAAGTCAGAATTAAAAGTTTATATCTTGCAATTCTGAGTTTCACAATTGTGAGATAAAAAGTTGCAATTACTTTTTTTATTTTTTAATGGTGGAAACAAGCTTCCATACAGGCGAATCGTCATTTAGGAATGAGATCATGTGGGTGTCCTGAATCAATATTTTAATGATTAATTGTGCTACCTTCATTTACATGTACCTAATTCGTCACAAGTCACAAAATGCAAAATGAATGTCACTTCATTTCTACTTTCGGAGTATGAATTATCCTGTGCATTAAAAGACAGAATAATATAAATGCAAACACTGTAAAAGTTTTGCCACAAACTCAACTCCATTATAATGATATCTTGAGACAGCTTTTCCCCTTGACGAGAAATATTGTCACGTTTTAATATCGCGAGATCTCGTCACACCCCTAGTTCTGAATGCAGCAATGTTTAGGGTTTATATAAACAGAAATTTCAGAACTTGAAATCAGAGTGGATTCATTCGGATTAACAAAAATTAGTGCATGTAAACATACCTAATGAAATCAAATTTAAAATATGAATATATAAATCATATTATTATATAAAAGAGCATTATATCTGCACAGGCATATGCCCAGACGTGATGGAGATAAGCACACTACTGCCACTTTAAAAAGGATTGTTCATCTAAAAATGAAAATTCTGTCATCATTTACTCATCCTTATGTCGTTCAAACTGATATAACTTTCTTTTTTCTGTGGAACACAAAAGAAAATATTTTGAAATATGTCTATGTTTCCCAATGTTATTTAGATCCCAATGGTCTTCAAAATAACTTCCTTTGTGTTCTACAGAAGAACGAGTGAGCAGATTCAATCTGTTTGAGTAGATTCAATTTGTTTGTGAACAAATTGTTCAGGACTGCATTTCCCAACAGCACTGTGAGCCTATGCAATTGGTAGAGAGCACTGACTGAACCCAATGCTTTCTACAATCTACTTAGGCTTGGGATAATCTTCTGGTTCAATTGATTTATTGTAAAATTTTTCCTATTATCACTGTGAAGCTGATTTGAAACAATCAGTATTGTAAAAAGCGCTATATAAATGAAGATGACTTGACTTGAAAAGATCTGAATTATTTGTTTACGAATCAGACATTGCTAATGTGAAGTGTTCTCAATGAACTACACTGTCAACTAACGAGACTGAACTTTCATTTGAGAAGAGCAATTGTGCAGAAATGCAAACCGAATCAGACCAGAGTGACACAGTTTGTAAATGAATCTGGATCATGAATGAGGGTTTATAAAAGCTGAACACTCACTTCTCAGGAATGCTTTTGAAACCAACCATGGCAGTGCTGGGCACAATGAGAGAACCTTCATTAAAATGAAAACGAACATCTAATAACTCAATTTTCCTCTTTGAATGCAGCATGTGGAGTTTAATAGTTGCTGGTGGGTGGATTACATGCAACTCCATTGATGGTTTAGACATTTTGTGAATCACGCTGCCATACTTTAGCGATGACATGCATGTGTACACAGCATTTTCTTTTAAAGGATTAAAAAACAAAGTCAAGCTCACTCATTCGGAAAGATTTTTCTTTACGATTTTTAAAAACAGAGCAATTTTCTTGTTTCCTCTAAAGTGCTCAGAGAACAGACGGGATGTGAAACTGTTTGAATCACTCTTACAGAGAGTTAAACAGTTAAAACGCTGCAGCCGCGACTCAGCAGTGAGCTGCCTTACTGTCTACATACAGTAAGCAGCTCCCTTCTAAGGGAGCATCATGACTGACATGGAGAAATCTCTGATTCAAAACTGTACATTAGCCGAAACTCTGAGCATCAAACAAACAGCTTAAATCATGGAAAATGCCCTGTAGGTTCTCTTGCCAGAATTCGCAACACACACTTTTTTTTTTTTCCAAGTCTTGACATAATGCATGTACCCTGAGCAACCCGGCTGACACACTGATCATGATGCAGTCATGATGAACTTTATACACTTGTGTATCTGTTTAGCATTTCTGTCAGGGTGACACCAGTCAACGAGGCTTAATGAAGCCTTGAAGCTTTGCCCTGGAGGGGGGCAGTAGAATGTTTGGAGGTGTCACTGAAGGCTAATTACCCCCCAGGGGGATGGTGGTCTGCATTTACCCCCCACAGATCCCCTCCAGGAAAACCTGACAAAGATGCATTAAGCAGAGCTTTTAAAAAAAAAAAAAAAAAAACCCCTCTCTGAAACGTTAACCTCCCCTGAGCCGCTCTGAGCAGGACGTGCTGCTTTAGTTTGTCAGACTGTGGCTGTGTGATACACATGCACAGGACTAAAGTGCATTTGATACAGCATTTCCAACGAGTTGAAGAGCTATTTAAGAATAAATGCACTTCAGATCTCAATGCACATCACTTGATCTTCTGACTATCTTCAGTTATTCATTGATGTAGAAAGTACCACAGGTGCTGTATTCTTTTCTAAATGTTGTTCGATAAACAACAGTTGTTTTTAAAGTCTGAATATTTCAGTTGTTATGTTATGTTGCCATGAGGGGATTGAAACTTGCATTAGTATTAATGTTGTGATGTCATGACGGTGAACGTGATTTCACCAAGCACAGCATCTTTATTGATCCTGGAACAACATTATAATCAGCCAATCAGCTCTGAGAGACAAGTTTACAGTTTATGTCATCTTTTTATGTTATTAACCTATCATTTCTCTCTGATTTTAGGGATAAGTTATGGGTAGGGTTAGGTTTAGAGGTTGGGATAGGGTTAGGACTACATTTTAGGACAGGAATGTTGTTCCAGGATCAACAAAATATGTCCAGCAAACCCCCTTAGGCTGGTTTAAGCTGGTCTTTTCAGCAAGGAAATTTTATTTTTGTCACTTTTTATTGATAAGATAGTTGAAAAGAGATGGGAAATTGGGATCGAGAAATGTGAACAGCCACATTTGAACACAGATCACCATTATGAGGGCAATACGCTGAAACATGCAGGCTTCTTAACCGCTAGGCCACGGCTCCAACAAACTCACACTTCTTTTTTTTCCTTTTTTTTAAGTTACATTTATGGTCTTTTTGTGCCTTTATTTGGAGAGGACAGTAGAGAGCAGACAGGAAAGCATTGGGCAGAGAGAGGGGGTCAGGATCGGCAAAGGACCTCGAGATATGCGGACCTTGCGCCATATGTCGGTGCACTAACCACTAGGCTATCGACGTCAACAACTCACACTTTTCTAATAGTTTTGGATCAATCGCTAGATGTCCCACGCTGCACAAGTCCGTCTTTAACACTGGCTCGACATGTGAAACATCCAGATCATACCACAATTATGCTAATAGGGGCTGAATCTGTGAACACAAAACCAAACCATGGACCTCGAGAACAATGCTCTGTGTTTGTCAACCAAAAACAAAAAGTGTGTGTTTGATCCAGCCCATCAGATTTTCCTGGCGAGTGGCGTAAAAACACTTAAGCGGACATGCCGAGGGCTAGTTTCAGGGACCAGTCTAATTAAAATATTTCACTTTTAAAAGTTTCCAGTGGATAGATTTGACCTTGTGTGCATTCCAGTTATTCAGGGGAATAAAGCAGGGCAAATGCATGCTTATAACTTTCTGTTCCAAGCAGGGATCTCATCCAGAGGAGAAACAGAGGAAGTCAGAGGGGAGTTGGCTTCATACATCTTAGTGAAACAGGTCAGTAAGTGACTCAGTCCTTTATATTCTCTTGTTCCTCCAGAACATCATTCTTCATTTCGGTCATGATATGGGGGTGTTAGTTCAAGTACAGTTGATTTTTATTAAAACTATCAGATTTCAGCTTTGTTATATGAAGGTCATACTAAACATTACTTATGCATTTAACAGATGCTTTTATCTAAAGTGACTTACAGTACATTGCATTAATACAGTTAAGGTACACTCTCAGAAAAAAGGTACAAAAGCGGAACGGGAATTGAACCCATGACCTTGGCATTGCTAGTGCCATGTTAAAACCATCTTGGAAACTGTTCACCAGATCTTAAATTATTTGTGCTACTTTTCAAATGTCTTTAAGTAAAAATATTTGATTGTTTTACCCAGATTTTCCACAACTTTCAATCTAAGAAAATCCATCATAAAAATTACATTTTTGAAAGTATGATGATCTGGGGTCATGATATGGATTTTTTATTATTATTTTAATATTTTCATTGAGGTTTACTTATAATGTTAATGTTAACAATAAAACAAATATATATATGCGGAAAAATTATATTCCACCCTCATTCTGACCCTCTGTCGGAAATGATCTGTTTTTAAGGGGCGGCTCTTTTAAAGGGAAACCTAAGTCTTTTATGGCCTAATTTAACGTAAATTATGTCTCTTTCTGGAAGAGTAGAACACTCATGAAAGATTTACGTTATTTAAAAAATCCACATCTTTTTATACATATTTTGGACAATGGGGGGCGCCATTTTAGGTGCGCAGCGCATTCTGTGTTGATGACGTCAAATGGTTGCACTCGGTGAGCTACTGGTGCTACCAACACAACTCGAAAAATAAAATACTGACACGATGCTACATTGTGCAGCTTATAGTTGTAATTTAAAGGCAAGAAAATAGTTTCCCTGGTAAATTTCTCATTAATATCATATTATTTGGGGTCGCTTCAATCCGCGGACATGAAAAACAACCTGCGGCAACAGGATGCACTGCGTAGAATGCACTGCACACCTAAAATGGCGCCCCCCATTGTCCAAAATATATAAAATGATGTGGATTTTTCATATAACCTAAATGAGTTTTCTATTACATATTTCAGTAAGAGACATCATTAACGTTATATTAAGCCATACAAGTCTTAATATCCAGGGTTCCCTTTAAGCCTTGACAGTAAACGGCCACTGTCATGATTGGATAATGCCATTGCATAGGAAAATGTATCAACGCCCACTTCTATCGCGTGGTTTGAAAACATTATCCATATAAAAAGCATTAATGCATTAATTGTTTACTTACGGTTTGCCATGTAGCTGCTGTCAAATCCAATACAGTTGCTTCAGCTTTCAACAAAAGTTTCTTTGCGAACTCTCCATTACACTGTGCCTCGATTACAAAACAGTCTGCAGTCAAATGCTCCAAACAAACATATATTCCTCCGGCGCGATCCGGGACGCCATTATAAATAAACCATCCACCTGTTCCTGAAGCTGGAATCCTTCTGAAGTCTGTAGAGATGCATTTGTCCCGGTGTCAGACCGCAGACTCAAGTGCTGGAGTATGTCAGAAACTGGACGTGCATCTGTGTACTGTATCCACACACTGCACAGCGTCAGAGATTATAATGGATTCTATTTGCTTTTGACGCGACGCTCGCGTCTGGTGTAAACAGATGTCAGCCGTTAAGTGACTGAATGCTAGTGGGCGGGGCTTATGGCGCAACAATTCATCGATGTCTTGATTGAGAGGCAGTCATATACAAAGGTATTTTTAAAAACAATTTCAGTATTTACTGAGTGAATAAATTACTTGACATAAAATATGAGATGTGATGTGTGAAGAAAATACTTTAATCAGAATATTTTAATGTGCAGCATTTCTATTTTCTCAAGCTGATATTTTGTCAAATTATGCAAAATGTTTGAAAATATTAAGGGCACATACAATTTAGTTATCTAGATTAAGGAGTCAACCATTTAATTATTCAGTTATTCTATTCTACAAAAAAAGCTGGGTTAAAAACAACCCAAGTTGGGCAGTTTTATTTAACTCAACTATTGTTTAAAAATGACTATATGTCTGGCTTAAAATGAACCCAAAATAGGTTGGAAATTAAAAATCAGACACATAATCACTAGAGACAATAATAATAATCAAAAGCTGAACATTTATTAATAAGCAATTTAATAAATGTTTATTATTTAATTATTATTTATTAAACTTATTAATAAATGTTCATTTATTAAACATACTAATAATTTTGGCTTCATTTTAAGCGAGCAATACAGTCATTTTAAATAGAACTATCCAGCAGGCTGGTCAAATATTTAACCCAACTGCTGGGTCAAAACAACCCAATCGGTTTTGTTTGTCCACATTTAACCCAGCTTGGGTTATGTTTTTATTTATTATTCAATTATAATTTCCCAAAGTGCCTATAGAAACATCCTCTATTAAATCTCTCCATCACTGAAATCTTTTAAACAGCAACAGGTTGATTTAAGGTTGAGTTCAAATTGTTTACCCCCTTCAGGCAGGCCGAAACTTATTTTAGGGGGCAACTAGCAAACACAAACAAATATCAGACAAAAGGTCTTTTATTTTGCATGAAAGATTGTGATGTGTTTGTGTACACTGAACTGCATTCTGATTGTCTGTTTATTTTCATAGAAACCACACTGATGGGCAGGTAGATGTGAGCTGGCGGTCTATTGTGTGCCACATGTAGAGTGGCACATAGATGCCATTACAGCTGCCTGGGTGGTACATATACACAATAACCCCACTACTGCCAAAAACACATGCACCAGAGAGGCTGCAAACCAGAGGACCAGGACAAACCGGTTGTGGCCAGGCACGCCGTGACCAGCCACTTAAAGTCTGGTATTGGCGTAATGCCTGGGATGTGAGGCACTTTTGTACTTTGTGGGGCTTTATAAGAAAGATTCTTTAATTATCAGACACATTCAGGACTTTTTACCACACGGACAATCTCCCATTGGAGTAAAATCTCTTTTTGGGGTTTAAACCTACAACCTTTTGAGTTACCAAATACGTAAACACTCATGTAGCCACAACATGCAACATAAAGTCGGGTTCAATTTGCAGCTTATTTTGGCAAACTACTTTTCGTTTAGTTTTTTATGTGTCGTGTAGTGGCAGGTTTCTCTGAAATCGATTATACCACACTAAGAGATCGACGTGGGAAAACTGAATCAAATATGCCTACCCACAAAACCTTGTGCAACCAGCACTTTCACATATTGCTCAAGGCTGCTTGATTTCTGAAAATATCTTGCATTCCTGTTATTGTGTGGGACGACTTTTAACACCAATAAAATGTCTTGGTTACGTTTGTGCATTTTTAAGGCTTCTTATTGAGGCATGTTTGCAGCATAACACCCGACAATCAGAGCGCCGTTAAACGTCAGAAAGAAAAATGTGGTAATGTGAGTTTTTAGCATCCTAAACCCACATTATCACTGCAGAACTCTGAATATTTGACAGGAGTTTTATTAATCTCTTAAGGGAAACGGCAGCATGCAGATGTTGTAGTTCATCAAGGTCCTCCATGCATACAGAGAATTATCATGCTGTGCGCAGTACATATGCTGCATATTGCAATACAATATGAGTATGATAGTATGCCATTCCAAGCACACCCTGATATGATAGGGATGAATTATCTTGCCTCGAATATGAGTTAAATGTAATGCGATGAATCTCTGGACACAATTAAAATAGGCACACAAGATCTGGCTGCTCATAATAATTTAAATATGATTGGAATCTCCTAGGATCGGAGCGGTGGCATGAAAGAGTCGAATCCATGTGGTTCCGCTTACAGCCCAGAACCCACTAAATCAGAGATGAAAAGGCCTTCGCTCAAATGAAATCATATATTAATCTAGTCTTCCAGGACGGACACGCTTTGTTGAGCTGTGGAGTTTGAGGCTTCATTGTGTGCTGGAAGTTTCCATTGAGCAGAAAAGACACGAAATTAAAGCAGCATGTCGTGGACAATCTCACCTCAACAAAAGCCACATCATATCACCAAACATCTACAGCTGACCCTTGACCTCACTGCAGAATCAAAAGGTTCTTCATGCATTTTGCTGATAATCAATATTGTGTTTTAAATCCTCTTGATCTGATGAATCTGATTTTATTGTGCTTATGTTTGGGATCTCAGAGACATTGAATATGTAGAATTTTTGTTTATAACATTAGGAAAATTATGAAGTAGCAACCTGATACTTTAATGGCAAGCATGTCTTCTGAAATATAAAAGGGTAAAGGATGATAACTGTTATGATAACGATAAATATATAGTTCTTAAAATCGTTCTTAATACTAAGTCAAAACACCACACTATAACGATAACGGCAGAGAAACAATATCGTTGGAATCATTTTCAGAACGATTTTTTCAGCTGAACATTGACAGCCAATCAGAATCCATTCTGCTTTATAGAGCTCGAGCATTTAAAGTGACAGACGAAAAAACTGCAGCGTGCTTAAAATAAACAGAACCATATTGGTGTGGACGCTAATAAATTTTTAGTTATCGTTTCTGGGCGTGAACGGGCGATAACAATAATTATATAGTTCTAAAAATCGTTCTAAATTTAAAAGAATAGTCCACACACCACAACTATAATGATAATGGCACAGAGAAACGATTTTTTTTTTTTCCAGCTGCCGAACCATAAAAACATTCACAGCCAATCAGAATCCATTCTGCTTTAAAGAGCTCGAGCATTTAAAGCGGCAAACGACAAACGATTTTGTATTTTGGTGTGGACGATATCTTTTCTGGGCGTGAACAGGCTTTAACGATAATTATATAGTTCTAAAAATCGTTCTAAATATAGCCTAAAAGAATAGTTCACACACCACACTATAACGATAACGGCACAGAAAAAAAAATTATCCTTGGAATCACTTTAAAAACATTTTTTTTTTTTCAAGCGATGAGGAATAAAAACATTGACAGCCAATCAGAATCCAATTTTTTTAAATAGCTCGAGCATTTAAAGCGGCAGACGACAAAACAGCAGCGCAAAATAAACAGAAGGATATCGCAAATTATCGTTATACTAGTTAATAGTTATCGTTCTTGATGTGAACGGGCCTTTACTCTGGATATTTATATTTTATTCACTTCAACTATCTGCACCTGCAATGTGTTTTGCTCTTTCCTACAAAAACACCTGTTTTTTTTTGTTTGTTTGTTTTTTAAATCAAATTCAGCAAATCTTATTTTCCCTCAATTAGTATTATGAATATCAAAAACAATCTTAGCATGCAGGTATTTTAATTGTTGAAATTTTTAAGATTTATTACATGAAACATATTAATTGGACAAACTGACTTTGGTATTGGTTTGAAGAAATGTTTGAAATGTCCATGTCAATGTGAAACACCTGTTAAAGTGACCCTAAACATTTATCAACCTGTCCACACTTTCCCAAAAACATCACAGCATTACAAAATAAACAGAAAAGAATTTCGTTTCACTGTTTTCTGTTTCACTGATTATTCTGACACTGAATATTATTCAGTGCTGTTTAATAGTTATTAGTGCTATTTATTTTTATTTTTTATATATAACCAAAACATAAATATATAAATACTATTAAATAAGGTACAATAAAGTACATCTAAAAACAGATACAAATGGCTGTACAGCTCAAGCTCTTACAATTTACGCAAATGCTAAGATGTGATTTAACAATCTGCCATTCTTCTTCACATTTTAATTTTGCAGGTTTCTCCCTGCTTTGAACTGGTGAGAGCAGATGAGCAGTGCATTAATGTCTTCAAAGACTTTTGAGTTTTAAATCATGATGTTAAACCCATCAGGTCAAACACGCAGAGACTGATAACACACGAAAGAGCTGCTGTGCGTGAGTGTGCGTGCGTGTGCGCGTGCACTGCTGTATAATTCACGTGGATCAGGAATTTCATGCAGTCAAGTCCACAGAGGTGAGAGTTTCTCAAGTTTAACACAACACGGACATGCTCATTTGAAGATGGTGAATCGATTCAGCTCGGTGAATCTTTACTGCCCTACAGGTCAGATGCTTTTGCATCAACATTCGTCAAATCGTTTAACTGGACAAGCCTGTTTTACTCAGGACCATTTCAAACGATCATGCATAAGGCCCGAGCGCTCATAAGCTGCAGTCATATTGCATGCTTGATTTTGTAGTGAATGTTTTTATTGGTTTTCTTTTCTTTCTGAACACACAATAAAAACAGGAACATTATATCCGAGTTCATAATTCATATTTCCTTTATTTTTATTCGAAAAAGCACTGAATTACCACATGAAAAAAAGCAAAACTGCAGTATATCCAGCTCAGCTCGATAATTTGAGACACACCGTGTTCAAACTATGCAGATGCAAGCGAGAATCTAAGTTTAGAGAATTAATTACCAGAAGCATTCTGCAGTATATCCTCAGCGCGTGATGAAATCCCTGCACAACTCCAACAGATGTCCAAAGCAAGAGAGAGAGAAAAAAATCATAGACTTTTCCACGTCCTTTTGTCGGTTAAAGTTTGAAGTTCAAAACGCGCGCGCGCAAAACCTTTCCCACAAACATCAGGTTTATCATTCCATCATTATCCCATCGAGTCTAACTTCTTTTAAAGAAACTCAAAAGATATTTGTGTCAGACTGAATGCGTGCATGTGAAGGCGGGTCTGAGGCAACTCAACATCTGTTCTATTCACGTGACGGTAAGAAAAATATTAACAACATCTGGTAAAAATAAGTTTGATTCAGGTGCCTGGGCTCTCTCTTTTACTCTCTCTCCCACTACAAGTCCCCAAACCCTTGGATTGAAGCGTCATTTAACGTGTTTCTGACTGGAAACCGACAGCAGAAACAAACGCCAGATTCCCGCCTAAACCGCGTGCGGGCCTCATAAAACACGACGTCTTAAAATTCTATACGGAAAAAAATTTTTCTTGTGGCTTTCTGTGGTGATCACGTCGATATTTAATTGATAATTTATACATTAGGCCTACAATAAATAGGGTTATATTAAAACCTCCCGCGTTTCTTTATTTTATTTCCCGCCTTTAGTTTTTTTTTTTTAATCATATTTATTATTCTTGATTATTCCTACATTTTAATTGTTTGCTGATTTATCGATTCGTAATTTTTCTCTCTGAATTGATAAAAGACTCTCGGTTGTAAAATGCTCGTGTTTGACCCCCTGCACCTTTCCGTGACCTTCCCGACCCTTCGTTTTATAGACATCTGGGAATTCCATACATGTTTGGAGCCCGTTACACACCTTCAAATGATTCTTCACAACATCCTAAACGCTTTCCCAGACCTGCTGTCATATGCTGTCCTTTTGGGTTAAAATGCCCGCGCAAAATGACACAAATGTCGTAATTACTGCAGAAACATTTATTGTTTACTATGTTATTTTTTTTTTTACGTGTTATCTGTTATAGTAGAAAATAACATGCAAACATAATTTGTGTGTAACCCCTATTATTACAACAGTTTTTGTAGGCCTATTTAATTCGTCCAAATGCTTAAAATCATTACTACTAAATAAAATGACAGATTTTGGGTGAAAACAACTCGAAAAATATTTATTAATAATAATTAGCATTATCTCCGGGTTAGGATAAATCTCCTTCATTTAAGTTTAAAATACTTTCCTTGCAAATGTCCTTGTCGTAACAGCATCTTAATACTTAAGAAAAACAAAACTGAGTTGAGTGGGCCTTTATGTTGATGAGAAAGTATTTTCTTCTAGAACGATTTTTTTTTTTTTTTTTAATAAACGTTTTTTATAACAACGGCAGATCAGGCTTATCGAATGATTATTGCAGTTGTTTCTGTGTACAAAAATACTTTTCGTCTTTTTTAATGTATTTTTGAAATCCCTTCATATTGCATGACTGCAGTAACAACATGCTAAAATAGGTACGTTTCAAACCATGTTTTATTGCAGAAAATATACATATTTACATCGTATTTAAAATAGAAAATGCATGTAGACACCAGATCTCTCTGCATTCTGACAATCATTAATAAATAAATAAATGTCTTTTCTAGGACCAGTCAAAGAAAGTGTTGAGCCGATTTCCTTCATTCGTTCTGTTTTTCCTTCAGAAATAAATATGACGGCACGCTCTCTTCTGCTGTCAGAACTGCAGCGAGTCTCTGTTGGTCGACAGAAGCACATGTTTTCCACATTCACAGTCACAACAGCCCAGATCTGAGTGTAATTCCTGGTCCCATGTCGTAGTTCACAACTGTAAGTGCTTGCAACGACGTCATGATGCTCCGGAATTTTCCCTTTATAATCCTTATTTTCGCCGTTGTTTAGTGTCGGTCCTTCCAGTGAGTTCAGCTGCTCTGACTCGATGCTTATGGCCGAAAATCTGAAAAAACAAAGATGAAAGTGTGTTATAAAAAATCCATGAGAATATAGTACAACACGATGGAACATTTATCTAATAATAACATGCATTTAATTACTTAACTGACCTCTTAACTTAATAGTATTTATAAAGACAATCCCAGAATAAATGACGTTTGCAAAATCCCCCCAACTTTGGTTGCACGAACTTTAAAAAAATATTTAGCACCAAATTATGAACTATTTTTAGTGCTGAATAACCGTTTTGTTTATGTTCCTCAAAGAACCATGTTTTGAAAATGCAGGAGAGAATCTTTTAAGCATGACAGGTAGTTTATCAGCCAAAAGTTTGGACACATTTACTCTTTCTTTATTTGGCCTATCACTAATTTCTACACCACAGAAATATTATAAAACGAGCATTAAATAACACAGATGGAAGTTTGTGGATAATGTAGTGACCAAAACATGTGAAAACTGAAAATGAAATATTTCTTCGTTGTTTAAAACTCCAACTTCTTGCTCAAAACATTAATCAACCAACTTCACGAGGTGCATCCTGGGATGCTTTTCACTATCCATGCACACAAACTAAATATATGTAATAAGTTAGGTTAATTCAGGGTGGTTCGTTTTCTAGACAAATATAGGGTGAATTCAGGTTGACTGGGACACCTTTCCCAGTTATCTCAATGGCAAAAAGTGTCCAGTCAACCTGAATTCACCCTATATTTGTCTAGAAAACGAATGTGAAATATTTAAACATAAACTTCTAGAAGTTTTTAAGATAATTTAAGTGTGTCCAAATTGTTTTGTCTGGTAGACTATTAATATCATCCGAAAACCTTCAAGGATCCCTTCATTTTCAAGCGACTTTTGAAATGCGTAAAGTTTTGCATCGCATACCATGCTGCGTCAAAAGCGCGCATCCATGCGTTAGTGTGATGTTGACATGGACCACGCGCCCTCCATTCTCCATACAGAAAACGCGTAACTGAGTCTCTCGTGCGCCACATAACTGCAGCTGGACATTTTGGAGTCCAGCTCGTCGCTCTGCAGAACCTGACAGAGGAAATCAATGTACCGGGCGGCCAGTTTGAGAGTCTGTATCTTGCTGAGTTTGTCCGAGGGTAACGTGGGGATGATTTTGCGCAGGGACGCGAACGCCTCGTTCAGAGACTGAGTCCTCTGACGCTCGCGCACGTTCGCCATGACGCGCTGCGTCTGCAGGTCCTCCAGAGACTGCGGGCTGCCGCCGCTGCTGTTGCTGCACTTTTTGCTTCTCTTCCCGGGCGTGGGGCTGTCAGAATCCTCGCCGTTCTTCCTGCTCGGGCGTCTTTTCCTGCTGCAGCGCTTCTGTTGTCGCCTGTCGAGCTCCTCCTCACTGTTCCCCAGACTGTCCACTGGAGACTCCGGGGAGCTGGACTCCTCGTGCATCGCCTCTTCCTCAAACATCACCTTTGAAGTCAGAGGAAAAGCTCTGATAGTATGTTCGTAGATTCCCTGTCTCCAGCGGGATGGGGTTAAAGGCTCGCGTCCCTCTCTCAGGGTGGCTCCTCGTGCGTCACAGAGGTGTTTCTCAAACTTGAAGGGAAGTTTGGAGGCTCTTATAGTCTGGAAGGCGCAAACTTTTTGGGGCGGCCTGTGATTGGACAAGAAGCGGCTTGACGTAAGAGAGGAGAGGCGGGAGAGAGCCGAGATCCAAAAGGTTTCCGTTACACAAGAAGCCATCATGATGGGCCAATCACAGCGCTTCATTTAAACTAAACACAACATACACACTCATGACATATTCACTCATACACTGATGTTGATGTTTATGTAATTCAAATATAAAATAGAATAGAATAGAATCTATTTTGGGGATTTTCAGAGGTGCTGTCATCCTACTCCAACCATATTAAAATTATAACATCCATCATGCCGTCAAAATAGTGAATGTAGACTATTATTAGTATGATCCAACGAAAATACTGAAACATGTGTTGACAAATTTATCATAGGCTGATGATTAATTTTGATAAATGAGCTGCTGAACTGAACATATTTAGCCTTTTAGTCTTCTGTAGATGTTGTAGAATAGAATAGAATACAATAGGATAGAATACATTTCTTTTAAACGAAAAAAAAAAAAAAAAATACTGAAACATTCAGTACTGAATCCATTACAGTGATTAATATGAAATCATTAACAGGGCTTTTCAACTGGACAGATTTTAGAGTGGTTTCTGGAATGAGTGGAGAGATTTTATGATTTGTGACTGTCAATGTTGGACCACAAATGCTCTCAAAATGCAGCGTGCACGCGCAAAAGTTTAACATTAAGGATTTTCTTTGGTCAGTAGCGATGCATTACATTCTTATTGTATTTAATGTATTAAAATAATTAGTGTTGTCAAACGATTAATCACGATTAATCGCATCCAAAAGAAAAGTTTGTTTTTACATAATATATGTGTGTGTGCACTGTGTATATTTGTTATGTATATATAAATACACACACATGCATGTATATATTTAACAAAAATATATTCTATTTATATATAAAATATTTATATCTAATATATATATATATATATATATATATATATATTGTAAATATTTCTAATACATGTATGTGTGTGTATTTATATATACATAATAAATATACACAGTACACACATATATTACGTAAAAACAAACTTTTCTTTTGGATGCGATTAATCAGTGGATGCCAGTGGGTTGAAATCCACCTCAAGTCACTGTAAAAGAAAAGAGCCAATCTGGGTTGGCTAAGTAGACCTCATTGTTTATTTGAACATGTTCTGAAATGCATGTCTGTGTTAGTGTTATTGCAGAGTCAGGTTTCCTTCTGCACCGTTTTCATACGCAGCGGGTCGCCAAGCGCAGACGACGCGCAAACTGTGTGGCCTCTTCGGTCCAACACAAACACACTCCCCAAACTGGCCTTTTGCTTTCACATAGATCCAGCGCCTGCATTATCTGCACAGACCCACACAAACAGAAGTCTTACTTAAATTTCTGTAAATGTCATATAACTTAGCAGCATTATTCATTCAAATTTAGGCTTCTAGATGTCACAAGACCGTGGAGACGCTCCCTTTTAAGTGTTAAGTCCAAGGTTTAAAGATTCCGCAAGGTGGCGCACTGACGAAACTTATCCATGCGTCTCATCGTGCGTAAATGCGCATCTCACATCTGTGATTTGACTTGAAGATTCACCAAATCGCATAGATGACAGACATGTGTTGTTTATATTGTACGGTGTACAATGCGCGCTATACATAAATGTTTGAAATGACTTGAATATTCTATTCAAAAAGTGTCCACGTATGGTCATTTTGGGAACCAAAGGTCCAGGCGGCGCACCTGTTCTAGGTTGATTTGTAATAGTTGTCCACTGAACCCTGTCAACAGTCTTGAAACAAATCCACATACCCGAAAGACACCCGAAAA
Organism: Ctenopharyngodon idella; assembly: GCF_019924925.1. Taxonomy (NCBI): domain Eukaryota; kingdom Metazoa; phylum Chordata; class Actinopteri; order Cypriniformes; family Xenocyprididae; genus Ctenopharyngodon; species Ctenopharyngodon idella. The sequence continues at coordinate 17,242,986 of NC_067238.1, read as the reverse complement.
CCTCAAAAACACCGAAATGCCACATCAAAAAATCCCTCCAAAATGCAGCAATTTATATAGAATTCCTGTTGAAAATCTATCATTATTTGGAACTCAATCCTAAAGGATCCTAATGTGATTTTTTAAAATATAGGCTAATTAACATTTGTTTCCAATATGTCAAAATGCTACTTTTGGACATGAACAGTTACTTTTGGAGTATTTCTGGATGTCAAACTCCTACATATGAGATTTACTGGGTAACTGTCCAGTAGCAAAACATTATTCCAGTATAGTTCTTAACTGAATAAATATTACACAATATCCTAAAGGATTATAAGAGTCAAATAAGATCATAATGAATCATTCCATAGAAGTTTTGGACTAAGCCCCTTTCAGCTGTAAAACCTTCCCAATAAGCCAAATACATTTATTCCTGAATGAGATGGATAGATAGATAGATAGATAGATAGATAGATAGACGTCCGATTTTGCTGTCCAATTTTTAATATGATTAAGTCCAGCAATCATTACAGAGTCTATGCCATAAAAGTAGGCCTGCAACAACATAATAATTATAATCGATATTTGTTTCCATAATAAACTTTGTGTACCTTAATAAACGCTCATCTAAACAATGCATTTGAAATATTGAATATAAGTTCAGTTGTTTTCGAGTATGTCCGTCATGAAGGCGATGTAGACGATGGCCAGGCGCAGAGTCTCTATCCGTGACAGTCTCTTCTCGTAGGCGAACGTGGGAACCTTCCTGCGCAGCCGGTCAAACGCCTCGTTGAGGCTGAACATCCGTTTGCGCTCGCGGATGTTCGCGGCCTGGCGCTGCACGGTGCTGATCACCCGTTTGCGTTTGGCTTTCCCGTTACTGGCGCTCACGGTCAGCACCGGAGACGCGGTGGGCGATGATGACAGCGCGTAAAAGTCATTTGATCGAGCTGTTGAGATGTCGAGCGCGTGGATGGAAGTCAAGTCCTGGTATCGTCCATTGCAATCTGTGCTGTGGGTCTCCTTTGGCGCCAAAACGTTTTTGTTTGGCACCATCTCCATGAAGTCCACATCACTGACCAAATCAAACACTGCAGGACTCAGAAATGACCTTTGCATATCCATAGTTTAAAACAAAAATAAGAGCCTAAATTAGGAAATGCAATATGATTAAACAGCACATGATCAGACTTCATGCATTTAAACCACAGATTAAAGTCTCCTGCTTTTGAAAAGATGGGCAGTTTTGTTGTTGAAAAGGTGGGTCGCGTGGATCACCAAATGCAATTTCAAAATCCGGTCAGGTCCGTGAAGTTAGATCCTTTTTGGCAACAGTCCATGATCCCAGTCCTGCTGTTTTAATATGTCTCTTAATTCCACCCAGAGTGTGTCCTCTTTTAATGTCTCCAGTTGTGGACAAAATCTATTCTACAAATTCAAAGAAGGCCACTCGAGGGACGTCCGCATGCCCTCTCCGTGCTGAGCTGTGCCATTTGATGCTCGAGGGCCGCAATGATCCTGAGAGGGGAAGAGGTGCTTGACAAAGGGTCACTCGGTCTGTTTGTTCGGTTTCCTGGTGCACTGAAAGGCTAAATAATGAGACTTCTATTACAGAGAAAGACCAAATATAACATTCCCCAAGAGCACACTACACTTCCACAGCTTTTCTTTTGCAAATTAGTGCAAATAGTTGACAGTTGCCATGGAAAAGACAAAGTTTCCACTGGTCACTTTTAAGAGAAACTGTGTTTTCTAATCTATCTATCTATCTATCTATCTATCTATCTGTCTGTCTGTCTGTTTGTCTGTCTATCTATCTATCTATCTATCTATCTATCTATCTATCTATCTATCTGTCTGTCTCTCAAAATAAAGTCCCTCATTACAGATCTTGCAGGCATCAAGGACTTAAACTTCTGTTTTCTGACCACAAAAAAATGAGTTTCTGATGAAGTAGCAACATTTACACATGGAGGTGGATCGGTTAAGAAGCTTTTATTCTTTAGCCAGGCGATGAGTGTGATATTAAATGCTGAGGTAGAGGAGCAGATAGATGCGTGTGGGCGGCTGGTGGGTTTTCTTGCAGTGTGTCCCAGAACACAGTCAGCGGGTGCTGATTTATGTGGTCTTTCAGTTCGTAAGAAACACTCATGCTGATCTGCTAAATACAGACGGAAACCAAAACACTCCATCATCATTAAAGGGTAGATGATGTTGGCATGACTTCACAATGCCAAAAAAGATAAAATCTATTTATGCCCAAATGTCCATCCAGCTTTCATTTCATTTGAGAAGAGAGAATCTGAGGCAGTCATTACTTTTAGAGAAAATGCTTTTTTTAAAGCAGTGTTGTTGTACCGAGTATCATATTCAGTGCATGAAATCATGAGTGAGATATTGCCTTTATACAACAGTTCAAGAAGAAGCTAATATTGAGTAACTGAAATTCAGACACAAAATACCAGCAACTTGTTTATATTTTTACTGGACAAAATCTATTTTACAAATTCATTGAAGCCCACTTGAGGGACCTCTTCGTGTTTTTTTTTTTTCCCCAGTTTTCTCAGTTTCCAGCAGGTTTGCTTATTTTTGCACTGCATTAAGCTTGGTTTCAATATTTGGAATTCTTTTGGAATCATCGGAACACCGTTTGAAGCAAAACTAACTGTAGAACATTATGATGCGTACAAGTCATGTCAGAATTACTGATGTAATGAATGATTTAAAATGATGTGACATCACATAAGCACAGATTACATTTTTAAATATATTCACATTCATTTTAAACCGTAATAATATGTCAAAATATTACAGTTTATACTGCATTTTTGATCAAATAAATACAGCCTTAGTGAACAGAAGAGACTAAAAAACATTAAAAAAATCTTACTGACCCCAAACTATCTAACTGTGAAGTGACTGCCAATCATTACATGTCACATGACATGAAAAGATTTTAATTTTAACACAAAAAACCAGCGTAAGACAGGTATCTGTGACTCAAGTGAAGAACCTGAGAGAAACCTTTCCTTAATCTCTCTCTCTCTCTCTCTCTCTGTTTTCCTGGCAGTAGGATAAACATGATGTGCACATTCCTGAGGTTGCTATGGAGACGCTGAGAAAGCACAGCTGGACCTGGAGAATATGAGGTAATCCTGAGCCCCAGGGGCTGCTGGGTAAATATTGATCTTGAATAAGAAATAAAACGAGAAGAAATACAGTAAGGAGACAATGACAGCGTCCGTGCAGAGCAGTTAATGTTTCCGTGTGTGAACAGTAGGCAAAAGCGCAGGAGACCGTTTACAGCACAGATGATTTTTAAAAATGTCTGGAGCTGTAAAGCGAACCCCCCTCCGCTGCACTGAAACAAACACCTGCACAGAGATCACCATAAATCCATTTCAAGTAATAGTTCACCCCAAAACAAACACAAATAGAATGTTTAGAATGGGGACGGACACTGTCAAGCTACAAAAATGCCTAAAAAGTACTATCAAAGCATAGTCCATACGACCAGTAGCGGCCTTTGCTTTGCTTCACCCTTTTCACTTGAAACGGGCCTCCACGAAAAAGAGCCCTGCCCCCTGCCGCGCACACACCAGGGGCGGAAATTAACGGGGGCTTGGAGCGAGAATGCCACCAAAATAATAAAATGCCCCTAAAATTCAAGAAATGGGGCAAAAAATTTATCTGTATAAGTTCTTGTTTTCTTGATGTCGCAGTAAAGTCATTCTCAGAGCAACACAGTAATGTTTCAAATTGCCCTAATGAATGATTTAATGACTCATAAAGACAGCCACGATTCGTTCATTCTTTTAACGGATGAGTCATTGAATCATTCAGTCAAATGATTCATTCAAAACGGCTGATTCATTTAGGGATTCTTCGTTTTTTTTTCTTTGTGATCAACTTTTTATTGTCTTTTGATTAACAAAATAACATCCATTCAAACAAACAAACAGGGAAGGGGGACCAACAAACATATTATCACTAATTTTAAAATCTGTAAGAAAAAGGGGGGGAAAAAAGAAAAGAAAAAAAAATACTATATATGGTCATTACTTTATATAGTCCAAAATGTTGAAAGAAAAACATTGCCATGCATCAATGGTACTAGGTTTAGCCTTGTTAATTTGCGCTGTTGTACATTCACAAGCCACTGTTTTAAGGAGGCTATGAATCCAAAATATTTTTGCACACATGTACGCAGTAAACCAGTTTTGTCTTCTTTGCCTCTGTAAAACCAGCAAACAACATTTTCTCCTTTAATGAACGTATAGAGGAGTTAGAATCGTCATTGAGAAGACATAAACCTGGATTAGAGATGTAAACAATTTGTAGTAAAAAGGACAAAACAGAATTCACAGAGTCCATAGCTTGACAACAATTGGATTCCCAAAACTTGTGGAAGATACAGTGATACAGATATCGCAGTTATAGGTCAATTGCAGTTTCATTTTAAACCTCTTGTAAGGGGTTAGGTATGATCTATTGATGAAATGAATAAGATGAGCCAAGTTTTTAGAAGTTAAGATTAGAGTAGACCACACCCTCTCCCAGTCGACTGATGAGTCAAAATCTGTTCACGATTCTAGATAGTTTTAATAGAAAGAGGCTTTGCAGTGTGATCGTTAAGTTTACTATATATTAAAGAAAAAGTTCTCCTCATAGGTTCTGATGCCAAGTCACCTTCTTCATGCTTGGCTTTATGGATCCTTCCTCCAGCTCCTGCTCCTCTTGAAGATCTCCCAGCACCTCTTCATCAGACTCCTCTGGATGCCCCTCCAGATCCGTTGGGTTTACAGATTTGTCAACGATTTCTTCTTTTTCAGGTTTCCTGTTTCTCTCCTCTCTTCTAGGGTGGAATTCTGCTGCAGGTGGATCCAGATCTGTTCCTGTTCTCTGCGTTGAACCCACAAGTCAAACTCCTCGTCACTGGAACTGTCTGTTCTGTCATGGTGAGTATCCGTCATGGTTGTGCTTCCTGTTTTGATCTGTCCCTCTGACATCCTTTTCTTTCCAGATGAACATTGGCTGTCCCCGCTTATCGACCAGGTATGGGCAAGGATATAGAAGGTTCTGTTGCAGCACTCTTTCATTTCCAGGTCCATCCAGTGGTTCTACTACATACACTGGATCATCCCCTCCTCTCCTTTCTTTCACCACATACGTTTGCTTTTCCCAGTACACTCACAGTTTTCCTGGGCCGCCTCTTTCTGACAGGTCCCTCACCAACACATGATCACCTGCTCCAAGACAGATCTCCACACCTTCCTTTTTTACAGTCTATGATTATCCCCTTTACATTATATTATTTGTGCAAATTACCTACAATAAACAAAGACATGAAACAAATTGAATAACAATTCTCTGAGGTCATTACATTAGTTTGAGCTTCTACATACTAACAGTTCAAGCATGTCAAACTATTTTCTCTCAACAGATCAACAGAGGAATCATTCTGACAAACACAGGGATTCAACCTCAATTATGTTTGAAAAGACTGAAGATGTTTTAAAGGAAGAGCAGCATTCTGTCATCATTTACTCATCATGTGACTTTCTTCTGTGGATCACAAAAGACATTTAGAAATTCGTACAAATATTTCTTCTTTGGTCCACTTGTATAGACTATATATACAAACACTGAGATTAATCTGATAGAAACATCAGGCCCAATACAAACAGACACACATGAACTCAACACACTGAATACAGAGACAAATGTAAATGTGTAAATACAGGAGGAGCTCTGACATCACTGTAGTTCAGATTCAGAGAAAGTGAAAGTAACTTGATCAACAACAACATGAACACCTGAAACGATCAACCTTTTTAAACAACAGAATATTTATTGAGCCGTTCAGAGATCCTTGTGGACACATCTGATACTCACAGGTAATGATAGAAATATAAGAGAGATTGAGCCGAACAGGTTTCTGATGGAAGTGATCTGGTTTAGTAGGTTTATGTTGAACTGGAATGAGTTGAACTGAATCAGGTTTAAGCATGTCAAATACTCAACTGTTTACTGCACTGAAATGATATCAGAATTGTATTAAAAGTGTCATTTCATTGGTTGTAAAGTAAAGTTTGGTGTTTCTGTCATTTTGTCACATTATATTAAGACTAAAGAAACAGGAAGAAAAATGAGCTGCAGACAGACTTGACAAACCTGTTAAACTGCAGCTGAAAATCACATTTATATTCATTAAAACTATACTTAGTCATACAAACTACACTTGGTCATACAATATTTATGTTTATTCTGTGGAGATATATATTTATTCATAGGTAAGGATATGACCTACTTTGTACTTGTTGTTTCTGATCTAAACAGCAGGTCGTATGAGGAGTGATTGTGTTTCTCTCACTATCAATGAGATTTTAAAACTTTAATATAAATATATTTATTAAATGGTCATGAGAGAATATGAAGTAACCCCAAATCTGACTTTTGAGACAAGATTTCATTTAAACCTCAGTGACCAAAAACTGTGTGTAAAACAAATACAGTATTAGAAGGAGCAAATGGGCTTAGATCAGTCCACTGGTCATAATAATGTTGTATAATACAATACGTTTTTTTTAATTTCTTGAAAAGTCTTGAAGAAGGAAAGAACAATGGCAGAATCTTCACCAACATCAATAAAAGCAAGAAAAACCAGGAGACGGAGTGTTGACTCTCTTCCTCCATGTAAGTCAATAACCCAAAATGTACAGTACTACTTCACATCAGGGTACTGATCAGCTCGCCTGGGTTCATTTTGCAGTAATGATCAGCTTGTACATGATCTCTTATATATTTGAGAAAAATTATATTTGATTTACATTCAACCAACTTCATGAGGTGAATCATGGGATTCTTTTTAACTTGTTGATTCTTTTCCTACTCATCTGTGTAATAAACTCATCGTCATCATTTCAATAATTTACACAAAAGTCTTTCAAACAAAATGTCTCTAAGATCACGAGAAACTTGCATTCAGTGTTTTTCAAGTGTCTCCAGACTAGTAGTGTAGGTGATTTCTCTTCATCATTTCACTGTCCAGCGATGTCATCCTCCAGCGGTCCACTGACTAAGGAGCTTCAGTGCTCGATATGTCTGGACGTGTTCACTGATCCAGTCAGCACTCCATGTGGACACAACTTCTGCAAGACCTGTCTGAATAAGTGCTGGGACAACAGCCAGACCTGCAACTGTCCATATTGTAAAGAAACATTCAAGATCAGACCTGATCTCAAGATTAATACCACACTCCGAGAGCTCGTAGATCACTATAAAAAGAAAAGTCCTGAGAAAAGACCTGAAGTTCTAAAAAAACCTGAAGTTCTGTGTGACTTCTGTGAGGAAAGAAAGCTGAAAGCCCTGAAGTCGTGTCTGGTGTGTCAGAGCTCTTACTGTGAAACTCACCTGGAGACTCATTTAAGAGTGGCAGGTTTAAAGAAACACAAACTGATCAATCCTGTGAGGAATCTGGAGGACTATATATGTCAGAAACATGAGAGACCTCTGGAGCTGTTCTGTAGAGATGATCAGACATGTGTGTGTCCGATGTGTGCTGTGAAAGACCACAAGAACCACAACACTGTTCCTATAGAAGAAGAGAATGAAGAGCAGAAGGTAGAAGTTACTGACAAAACTGATTTTAAAGTGCTTATATCATGAGGAATCACATGCTCTTTCATATAAATCAGGGGTGTCAAACTCAGTTCCTGGAGGGCCACAGCCCTGCTCCAACAAACATACCTGTAGCTTTCAAATAAGCCTGAAGGACTTGATTAGCTGAATCAGGTGCATTTAATTAGGGCTGGAACTAAACTCTGCAGGGCTGTGGCCCTCCAGGAACTGAGTTTGACACCTGTGATATAAATGAATCAGTTATGAAAATATATTGTGTTGTTCTGTGTCTATAGACTCAACTGATGAAGACACAGAAAGACGTGCAGCAGATGATCCAGGACAGAATCAAGAAGATTCAAGACGTCAAACACTCAGCAGAAGTCAGAAAAGTGAGTTTAAAATAATGTAATTATATGAAGTTCTAAACATAGATTCGGGAATAGCCAGTCCTGTCGATCATCATTACAAATGTATATAAGCAGCAGTCATTGCGCCGTCCCAGGAACAATTCTTCCAAAACCCCTCCATCTCCCAATTTTTTCCTTTTATTTCTCTCATAATTCCTCTACATATTACCATTATGGTGGGTGGGGGAGCACACTTTATAGCCAATCAGCAGTAGGGGGCGTGTCCACTCATGATGGGGGAGGAGAGAGAGTGAGCAAGAGGGAGATTTGAAGAAAGACTGTAGAAAGAGAGATGACTGAGAGACATTACAAAAGAGAAAAGATCAGAGAAGAATTGTGCATTTTGAAGTATAATGAAGTTTATGAAATAATGAAGGATGATGAAGTTTAATACTTCAGTTGAGGGATTTTGAAAAACACTGAAGTGTGAGCAATAGTAACACTGATTCTTGTCTTATCAAACACCACTAATAATGTGTTGATTGTCCTGTTTGAGCAGAGAAACACAGAGAAGGAGAAAGCAGCCCGTGTTGAGCTCTTCACTGATCTCATCCGCTCCATTGAGAGATGTCAGACTGAACTGCTGGAGATCATGGAGGAGCAGCAGAAAGCAGCAGAGAAACAGGAGGAAGAGCTCATTGAAGAGCTGGAGCAGGAGATCACTGAGCTAAAGATGAGAAACACTGAGCTGGAGCAGCTCTCACACACTGAAGATCACCTCCACCTCCTACAGGTCAGTCAACATCTCTCTGATCAATGATAATGCAGTATATGACACCATAACACTCCCCATGCTGAAGGATTTCTCCTGCTGTAGATTTACTCATCCCTGTGCAGCTCTAGAAACACCAGGAACTGGTCTGAGATCAGTGTGAAGACTGACGAGAGTCTGGAGACTCTGAGGAGAGCTCTGACTCAACTGCAGGACACTCTACAGGAGAAACTCACACTAACTGGTACGTCAATATCAAATACACTGTACAGATACATATATTTATCATCTTTAAATATATATACTTTAAATATGCCAATAAATACTGGTTGAATTTAATCCACTCCAAGAGTTGTCATGACTGAAATTGTGTCTGAAAATGTGTTTGTGTCTCATTATCATCAGCTCACAGTTCTTCTTGAAGAGAGCAGCTCATTTTCAGCTCTAATTTCAGAAAACATGCAGTAAATTCATGTACTATAATATAGTATAAATTATTGTACTAGAAGCTTCATCCCTGTAACTACAACCATGAGACTTTAGTTCATCTGCAAACACATTTTTTGATGAGAAAGAAATATACATTTTCTGTAATTTTGGTCTTTTCAACTGTCTCACCTAAGTTTTGTGAATATGTTTCAGATAAAAATCAGTTTAGCAGAAGAAAATCAAACTGATAGAAATCAAGGGTTTAAGATGCACATTCGTTCTTCTTTAGAGGAGAATTTCAGACCTGTTGCTCAAACAGCTTTGGAGTGCTGGACTTTAATTTTAATGATCTATTTTTATTTATCGAATTTATTTAAATAACCACAACACTAAACCACTCCAAAACTGAGATGAATAACATTGGACACAAAAATAACTTGCATAAAATATTTCACCATTCAACATTTGTAAAATTATATCTGTTTGTAAAAAAGAAGAAATATTAAGAGCTCAAACTCAAAGCAATAGGGGTTTCTGTTTGATTCTCTAAATATCAGCAGAGACATTGATCAGATAAAACATGATCTTGTACTCAATTCTTTAAATATAACCTTAAATCTTAAAACATGTCAAAGATCTGATGGTGTTTTATTGTCATGTGTCTCTACAGATCTGAAGAGGATGCAGCAGTATGAAGGTACAGTGTGTGTCTGAACTACACTAGATTACATTCATATACTCACAGCTTCATCACTGACCTACAGGATGATTAAACACTGATTAAATATTAAAAACATCATCACAAAATGTCTGTTTTAAGATGTGATTCATATTCTCTGTTTTCTCAGTGGATGTGACTCTGGATCCTGATACAGCTCATCCTGAACTCATCCTGTCTGATGATGGAAAACAAGTGAGACATGGAGACATTAAACAGAAACTCCCAGACAAACCAGAGAGATTTGATAGATATCCAATTGTCCTGGGAAAGGAGGGATTCTCCTCAGGGAGATTTTATTTTGAGGTGCAGGTGAAGGGAAAGACTGACTGGGATTTAGGAGTGGTCAGGGAATCCATTGACAGGAAGGGAGAGATCACAGCGAGACCCAGTAATGGATTCTGGTCTGTGCGGCTGAGGAATGAGAATGAATATAAAGCCTGTGCTGATTCTCTCGTCTCTCTGTGTCTGAGAGTGAAGCCGCAGCGGGTCGGTGTGTTTGTGGATTATGAGGAGGGTCTGGTCTCCTTTTATGATGTGGAGTCCAGCTCTCATATCTACTCTTTCACTGGTCAGTCTTTCACTGACAAACTCTATCCATATTTTAGCCCAGGCATTAATGATGGAGGTAAAAACTCAACTCCACTGATCATCACACCTGTCAAATACAATAAATGAATTTACACCCCAATATGAATTAGGAGATGAAAGTTGTAAGGTTGAAAATATCCAAAGATATTTTAAAATAGACAAAGATGTTTGCTTTGCTGTCTCATCCCCCGCTCTCTCTTTATTTTACATTTGGAATTCCAAAAGTCAAAGAGGTGCTGATAGTGATCAAGGCCTGTACAGGTCGAGATGTGTGTACATCAGGGGTCAATGAACTGTCACACCTTTAGTACAGTGGGGGAAATTTTAATCTTCTGATTGGTCAGTTTGAATGTCTTACATTTGAGTTTCAGTCACATGGTCAAGGAAGAGATAAAAGAAGATTGTAACTGTTGCTCTAACTCTTCTTTTTCTGGTCTCTTTCTTTATTTTCTGTCTCTTCTTTTCGCTGGGTCTTCATTGCTCTGGCTCTTTCTCTCTTCTCTTTTCTAAAGTCTCTCTCTCTTCCTCTCTCTCAGGTAACATTTTAAATATATGCTGGGTACGATTAGTAGATATTGTCATTAAACCCTTTTTAAATACAAATGATGTGCTAACTAGTTTTGATTCAGTATTAACTTTGAAGTGCTACACTCTAAAGAAAAATGGTTCTAAACAGTACCAAATTAGGGTTCTTCAGCTTGTTACAATAACAAAACCCTTTTTATAAGGTTCCATAAAGAACCTGCTTTAAAAGTGCTTTATATGACCTTAATGGTTTTATAAATAACCTCTTTAATATGTTTATTTTCATTATTATTAGCATATTAATATCTTTATATAATTAATTTTAGTATCATAATATTAATTTTTATATATTATTTTTTTTTATCAGCCTGTTCTTATGTGTTGTAGCCTCTCATAGGGTTTAGATTAAAAAAAACAACAACATATTTTGTCAATTATGTAATTTTAATTTTTTTATTGACATAATTGTAGCAAAAATGTGTGACAACAGTTATTAGCTGAATACATTAATAAATGGCAACTCACACTGAACATGAATAAATACATAAGGAAGTAAAACAAATTAGAAAGAGCAAGTTCCAGTGAAATATCTTCACAATCCTCGATGATGTCTGAAGTTCATCATTTTGGTGTCATTGATGTCGGTTTCTCTCTGCAGATGATGAGGTTATGAGATCATGTGACAGCATCTGAAATACACAACTGAGTATAGAGTTACAGTCTGTCTTTTCCATTTGTTTCTGTAAAAATAATTATGTTTATGAAGGCAAAAGTAGCAAAAATTGACAGTTATGTAAGCCCTTTACAATGTAAAAAAGGAAAAGTGATATAAAGTCATGGGACAGCTTTAATGCTTGTTTGTTTTTTTGTTACTGGGTATGTTTATGCATAAAGTAATAATTAAAAAAATCAATATGGATCATAAAGTCATTATCTCTGTTACTTGCTTAGAGGAGAAGTGGAGAGAAGAACCCTTAACTGAACAGAGCTGGTCATTCCTAAATGTTCTGATAAACTAAAAAGTGAAAAAAAAAAAAAAAGTTACAAATTTAAAGTTCAAATTTACAGACATTTTAAGAAAGAAATCATTTACCTGTTGAGAGTGTGTTGACAGTCTGTGTAGTTTGATGGTTGAGCTCCAGAAAATCTGTAATGAAGTGACTGACAGTTACAGATTTGAAAAACAAAAAGGCGGGAATAAAGAACCCTAAAGTCGAACACAAAGAACCATTTCAGCATATAAAGGGTTCTTCAGGACGATACGGTTCTAAATAGAACTGTCACTATGTGTAAAGAACCTTTAAAGAACCATCTTTTTTTAGAATGTAGCTATTGTAATACAGTATCGTCACACTATAGCAACACTGTCCCACATATTTTGCTATTGTAACTGCGCTTATTTCTGTTGTTGGTATAAGTAGTAGTGGGTGGTGATAGACAAGAAATGTACAGTTTTCTACCATCTTTCTGATAAGGTTTCTGTAGTCATTTGGAAATCCTGCAGCCTGAACCCCATAGGCGCACCACCTTTACAAAGTAATGATCCTAATAATTAAATCTGAAAACATAATGTATGTGCTGCTATACATTTTAAATGAAAAAAAAAAAAAAAAAAAATGCTTGTTCAATAAATGATTTTTTCCATTAATATTTGTTTCATAATTTCATGCCATTTTTTTCTCCCATCTCAACTCAACAAAGTGAAACTGCCTGTAAAAAAAAAAAAAAACTATAGTAATATGAAGTAACCTCAAATCTGACTTTTGAGGCAAGATGTCATTTAAACCTGAGTGACCAAATACTGTGTGTGAAACAAATACAGTATTACAAGAGAAAATGTGCTTTGATCAGTTCTAATGGAAATGTTCTTACACGAAGTACACATAAAATATACTTTGAGAAAGAGTAAAACAAGTATGCTTTCTGTAAATACACTAAAACTTCACTTAAAGTATGCTTGTGTTAAGCATATTTCTTAAAAAACATTACTAAGAATAGTTATTACCAAAGTACTTAAACTTTTTAGAAATATATTAAAAAAGACAGAGTTTGGCAAGGAAAGAGTTACGCCGACGGAGCGTTTGCCACCTGACTTGCCGTTGAAGAAGGCAAAAGTATGTTTTCTCAGAAGAAGGTTTCACAAGAACTTTCAATCCAAATCATGCATCATAAAAACACAAGAGAGGCTATTTGAGCCCTGCAGGTAGTGGGCGGTCAGGGACCGCAGTAAACCCAGGACCTGCCAGATCCAGTTCTTCAGCCCAGGGGTTTTGGGAACGGAGCGGTCCCGCAGATAAGACCGGCCTCTCCATCCATTTCCTCTCGCCCTCCCAGCACTCCAGTCGAGGATAATTTCCTCTCACTCTGTTGTCGGAGATCTGCGGATAAACTGAAAAGAAAAATCAGCTATTACTTGACTGAGCAGAATACTAAACAAACAAGGAGCGTAACTGTGGCTGGGGAGAAAGATTGTGATGTGATGAATTTTCAGGGTGGTGTAAATGACCAGCTGAGAGGTGAAGTTAACCACAAGAGCGCAGACACACATGAACCTACAGCGAGAAACAAAACTCCCATGAACAGAAACAACAGGCAGACATTCAGAACAAAAATGGGACAAGAAAATACATCATCCTAGATTCAAATATAATGTCTGTTTTTATAACTACATTTTAAAAAATTTAATGGTAAAAGACTGTAAATATGCTTCAGTAAAAACCCGTTTCAGCATCATTACTCCAGTCTTCAGTGTCACATGATCCTTCAGAAATCATTCTAATATGATGATTTGCTGCTCAAGAAACATTTCTGATTATTATCAATGTTGAAAACATTAGATTTTGCACAAAAGATTAACATGACGGCACATGCTAGTCGATGAGTTGAATCAACTCCACAGCAACTACATTTATCCACTAACCATTCAGAAACGTCCAGTTTCATTCTAAAAGTTGTAACTTCTTCCTGAGTCTCTCCATCAGTGTCGACTCCGGTTTGAACAATGTAAGGCTGAACACCGTTACTGACAATCCTCATTTTGGCTGCGTGAGATTCTCCAGCTTTGTTGTTGTTGAGCAACCGAAGCGTGAGCTGTTAAAGCTCCGCCCTCTTCTGGAAAGGGGGCCGGGAGCAGCAGCTCATTTGCATTTAAAGGGACACACACAAAAACGGCGTGTTTTTGCTCACACCCAAATAGGGGCAAATTTGACAAGCTATAATAAATGATCTGTGGGGTATTTTGAGCTGAAACTTCACAGACACATTCTGGAGACACCAGAGACTTATATTACATCTTGTGAAAGTGGCATAATAGGTCCCCTTTAAGTGCATTCCCTTAGTAATAGCACACCTCTTCTCAACGAAATGTCAAAGTTTAATTCTTACCATTAGGGGGTTGTTCATTATGGAAGCCCGTTTCCGCCACTAAATAAAAAAAAAAAAAGAGTAATTGCGACTTTTTATCTCAGAATTCTGACTTTTTATCTCGCAATTGCGAGTTTATATCTCACAATTGCGAGTTATAAAGTCAGAATTCTGAGATATAAACTCGCAATTGCGTGATATAAAGTCAGAATTCTGACTTCTTACTTTGCTTGCGTTGCCTTTCACTGCGACTGACCATTAGGATTGGTGCTTCGTTATTATTCTACATAAAATGGAAGACCTCATAAAGGATTATTTTCAGCGCGGATTTACCAATAAAGAAATTTTGATTTTACTGGAGGAGACACATAAAGATTAGTCTCCGGACATATGCATTATGCAGGAATATGCATATAGCATGTTTCCACGGTAACCTTGTACATGAGTATCATTGTTTCGTTTCAAGGAGAAAAAACAGCTTTTACTGCCATCTAGTGGGCTTAATACTAAAACACCAATACCTATCATGTTTCATCAACTTTGTAACTCAAGTCTGGTGGCTCCATAAAAGGGGGCATTCAAGGGTAAAATCATGCAATTCTGCAAATACAGTGGAAGTATTTGGTGAATAAAAGTTGTTTTTAACAGAATGGATACACTAATGAATTTGACACAATAATAACAATTTAATAGTAATAATAATAAGAATCAGCTGTGGTGGAGGCGCAATAAAACAGACGAAGCTGAAGTGGCACATTTTCTACACCAACAGCTTCAGACATCAGGACGGCAGCACGGCTATCGTTGGATGTACAAGAAATGTTGGATGTCCGGAATTGTTACAGACAGAAAAACTGTCTGTCAGTTAATTGCGAGAAAAAAAAAGTCAGAATTCTGATATATAAACTCGCAATTGCGAGAAAAAAAGTCAGAATTGCGAGAAAAAAAGTCAGAATTCTGAGAAATAAACTCGCAATTGCGAGGAAAAAAGTCAGAATTGCGAGAAAAAAAGTCAGAATTCTGAGATATAAACTCGCAATTGCGAGATAAAAAGTCAGAATTCTGAGATAAAAAGTCGCAATTACTCTTTTTATTTTTTTATTTAGTGGCGGAAACGGGCTTCCATAGTTCATAATCTCAGTTTATCGCACAAAAGAGTAAATAAGCAGCTGACATCAGTAAGACTGTGTGCTTCTTCAGATCTAGATGTTGTCAGGTTTGGTGTGAAGCGTCTGAACTGCTGTGTCTCCTCTGGGTTTTGTTCATGCTGCATTTGGGCCGCACCGCAGCCATAAATCTGAAATTGAATATCTCTCCATCCATCCCTCCCTCCCGTGTCCCTCTGTCCTCCCTCTGTCTGCGTCCAGATCTCTCGCTGTATCTTCTGCATCTCAAAGCCAAACTTCTTAAAGAGACAGTTCAGCTGAAAATACACAGTTCTGTCATTTACTCACCCTCATGTTGTTCTTTTACCTGTGAAACACAAAAAGAGAAGTTTACAGGAATGTTCAAGTAGTCCACACAACTAATGTTTTTACACTGAAAATAATTTTCACTCAGGAAGAGCTAGTAAACTTCACAATTACAAAGAAATGGCAAGTAACAAACTGAATGAAACATGACATTTTGAAGTAGAAAGACTGAAATAGTTTAGTATATTTTACAGTCTAAACTTCTAAAGCAAGTGTGATGCTTTTATGCTGCATTACTGTTAACAAGTTACATGCTTTTTAAAACACTTCTCAGATTATCAACTCATCCATCTAGAACTTTTAACACAGTATCAAATGTTAGTGGTGAGATTAATCTTAACATTTATCTTTATCATGATGGCTTTAATAAACATACAGATAAATGACCAGCTCTGAGATCTGGAGAGATACAGATTAAAAACAGCAAAGAAACATGAAACTGGATGTTGTAAAGGACTTGAGAGAGATTCAGTGCTTCACTACAGCTAATGATCCTCAGAGGTGTGAGCCAAATAAAACCAGAGAAATACAGTGACAGGACCACACACACACACACACACACACACACACACACACACACACGCACACACACAACACACACACAAGCACACACACACACACACACACACACACACACACACACACACACAAACACAACACACACACACACGCACACACACACACACAAACACAACACACACACACACACACGCACACAACACAACACAACACAACACAACACACACACACACACACACACACACAACACAACACAACACACACACACACACACACACACAACACACACAAACACAACACACACACACACGCACACACAACACACACAAACACAACACACACACACACACACACGACACACACAACACACACAAACACAACACACACACACACACACAACACACACAAACACAACACACACACACACCAACACACACACACAAATACACACACGTGTGCACACACACACAAAAACACACACCAACACACACACACGCACACACGTGCGCACACACGCACACACACACACGTGTGCACACAAAAACACAAATACACACACAACACACACCAACACTCACTCACACAACACACATGCACACACACACAAACACACACACACACACACACACGCGTGCACACACACATACACACACACAACACACACACACAAACAAACACACAACACACAAACACAATACACACACTCTCTCACACACAACACACGCACGCACACATACACACACAACACACAACACACACAAACACAACACACACACACACACACAACACACACAAACACAACACACACACACACCAACACACACACACAAATACACACACGTGTGCACACACACACAAAAACACACACCAACACACACACACGCACACACGTGCGCACACACGCACACACACACACGTGTGCACACAAAAACACAAATACACACACAACACACACCAACACTCACTCACACAACACACATGCACACACACACAAACACACACACACACACACACACGCGTGCACACACACATACACACACACAACACACACACACAAACAAACACACAACACACAAACACAATACACACACTCTCTCACACACAACACACGCACGCACACATACACACACAACACACAACACACATACACACACAACACACAAACACAATACACACTCTCTCACACACAACACAACACGCACACACACACACAACACACACAGACAAACACACACAACACACACAAAAACACAACACACATGCACACACTCAACACACACACATACACAAAAACACACACAGAACACAAACGTACACACAAATACACACACAACACACAAAACAAACAAACGCACACACGCATACACACACAACACACATGCACACACTCAACACACACACACACACACACACACAAACACACAACACAACAAACACGCACAAACACACAACAAACGCACACATACACACACAACACACAAAAGCACATACACACACACAACACAATACACACACATGCACACACAGAACACAAACACAACACAAACGTACACACAAATACACACACAACACACAAAACAAACAAACGCACACACGCATACACACACAACACACACACAAACACAACACACACACACACACACACACAAACACACAACACAACAAACACGCACAAACACACAACACAACAAATGCACACACAAACACACACAGAACACACAAACGCACACACACACAACACAATACACACACACATGCACACACACACCCCAACACAACACACACACACACACAGGTTTCCATAGACAATCATTTTTATACTGTACAAACTGTATATTCTCCCTCCCATCTTTGTGGGGACATTTTGTCCCCATAACATAGTGTTTACCTGAACGACACACACAAATAGACTCTCCACTGAAAGACAGACAATATATCTGGTGTGGATAGCAGTTGTGCGTGAAGGACGAGATGTTCAAGCTATTATTTGCAGAGCAGTTACTGAGGTTCTCTTAGCCTGATGTTGCCAACGCTGCACCTTTATTAGATATACTGGCCTAAAAAACAACCACACTGACATTTTGATGAAGCCAACGAGGGTTTGGTTCTGTGAAGTGAGAATGTGAGAGCTGCTGTTCTGAATATGTGAAGTGCTGAGTGGATGCCGTCCTCTGTGTCTGAAGCCCGCGGCTCTGCGCTCACACACTGAGGAATTTCCTGATCCGTCCGTTTGTAAGTTCTGGAGGCTGTGAACATGTGGGTGTTCTCAGATCACAGCTTTGCAAGTTTTTTTTCTGAAAAAGCTAAGCACAATTTTTAGATTAATAATTATAGTGTTGGGGTTCATTTAATTCTTTAATCCTGACTATGAGTAATAGCAATACAGTCAGATGTGGAGAATCAAATGAAACTCTTTAGAAATACACTACTTTTTTTTTTTTTTTTTCACTACTATGACTTTTTTTTTTAAATAAATGAATACTTTTATTCAGCAAGGACACATTAAATTGATCAAAAGCAGTAAAAACTTTTATAATGTTACAAAAGATTGCTATTTCACATAAATTCCAAAAATGTTTTTTGAGCAGCATATCAGAATGATTTCTGAAGGATCATGTGACACTGTAAACTGGAGTAATGATGCTGAAAATTCAGCTTTGATCACAGGAATAAATTACATTTTACTATATATTCACATAGAAAACAGTTTTTTTAAATTGCAAAAATATTTCACAATATTACTATTTTTACTGTATTTGTGATCAAATAAATGCAGCCTTGAAGAGCAGAAGAGACTTCTTTCAAAAACATCAAGAAATCTTCCTGACCCCAAACCTTTAAATGGAAGTTCTTATAGACCTGAGGTTGGTTTAGCAGGTTCTGTGAGGTTCTCCAGCTGTGTGGAGGGTGAGGAGGACAGTGTGAGCGAGATGACTGTCAGACTAAACTCTCACACTGCCAATACAAAAGACCAATAAACATTGAGGCTGGAGGCTGGCTCCGCCCACCGGCTTCACCCTGCCAGATTCTTCTGCCTGCTTAGAAAAAGCTGTTGTAGAAACACACTGTTTATTACTCATTTTTTCCAACAGAAATTAGTGAAATTAGCCTTAGTGAGATTTTGGGAGTTTAGACGTTTGTGTCCAATCTTTTCCAAACGCAAGAACAGAAACCTGCTGAAAGACCCACAGCAGTCAGAGATCACTGATATAATTAGAGGTGTTTGCTAAGAGTCTGAGATTTCAACAAGCTGTTTAAGAGCTTGCACAGAATGTTTCAAGCCTTTAAGGATAAGTTTGCAGATTTTCAACCAGCTTTGTTTTGTTACAATGTCTATAGTATATGTAAATGAACAATGCATACTTGCACCCAGATATCTCTGCTTATTTGTCAGCAACAGTGTCATTTTGCATCATCCTGCTGACTTTTGAAGCTCCAGGGTTTGTTAAAACTACAGATCGTACTTCCACATTTTTACATTCTCACCCACAGTTGAATCGACAGTGCAAAATCAAAAGTGGTGTGTAACGCAGTCACTCCTACTAGACACTTTTGAATTTTATATATAATATACATTGCTTAATTGTAGTCTTTTAAAAAGGCTCCTGAATTAATAAAATAAGTGCAATGTAGTGTTGTCAAAAATATTGATACTGAAATATCTGAAACGCTTTGAATACTCTTCAAATACTTCGAATATTTTCCGCAGAATAGATACACGATACCAGCTGCTCTTTCTCGCTCTCTCATCTCTCACTCACTCATTTCATTGGCTCCGGATGAATATTGTTGGTGTTACAGGGCTTGAATTTCAGCGTGGTATTGCACATAATTTCACTCATTCTCAAAGATTTTGTGCTCACACCTAAAGTGTGCACACATTAAATCTTTTTCACTGATTATTGTTCTTAAACAGTCAAATACACTGAAAATAATGTCAAAATGGCAGCGAGTTTTCACATAAACAGTCAGTTATGTTTTAAGTGAACGTAAACAGTTGAGAAAGAAAACGCATGTGTAACAGTATATTGGATCTGTACGTCAGGTCTTAAAGTGACAGGAGCCTAATATACCTGCTGCCAAATGATGAGATAATATTAAAAATATCTACATATCAGTTTTTCCCCATGGTATCAATGTCAAAATTGTGGCCAGTAAAAATGCTGAGTGGCTAGTAATATATATATATATATACATTTTGTCCTCAAAGTTGATGTGTTAGAAGCAGGAAAAATGGACAAGCATAAGGATTTGAGCGAGTTTGAGAAGGGCCAAATTATGATGGCTAGACGACTGGGTCAGAGCATCTCCAAAACTGCAGCTGTTGTGGGGTGTTCCCGGTCTGCAGTGGTCAGTATCTATCAAAAGTGGTCCAAGGAAGGAACAGTGGTGAACCGGCGACAGGGTCATGGGCGGCCAAGGCTCATTGATGCACGTGGAGAGCGAAGGCTGGCCCGTGTGGTCCGATCCAACAGACGAGCTACTGTAGCTCAAATTGCTCAAGAAGTTAATGCTGGTTCTGATAGAAAGGTGTCAGAATACACAGTGCATTACAGTTTGTTGCATATGGGGCTGCATAGACACAGACCAGTCAGGGTGCCCATGCTGACCCCTGTCCACCGCCGAAAGCACCAACAGTGGGCACATGAACATCAGAACTGGACCATGGAGCAATGGAAGAAGGTGGCCTGGTCTGATGAATCACTCTGGTTCAGGAATGGTTTGAGGAGCACAACAACAAGTTTGAGGTGTTGACTTGGCCTCCAAACTCCCCAGATCTCAATTCAATCGAGCATCTGTGGATGTGCTGAACAAACAAGTCCGATCCATGGAGGCCCCATCTCACAACTTACAGGACTTAAAGGATCTGCTGCTAGCATCTTGGTGCCAGATACCACAGCACACCTTCAGGGGTCTAGTGGAGTCCATGCCTCGACGGGTCAGGGCTGTTTTGGCAACAAAATGGGGACCAACACAATATTAGGAAGGTGGTCATAATGTTATGCCTGATCGGTATATATATATATATATATATATATATATATATATATGTATACTTTACTTTTCTGTTAGTGTTTACTGTGTTTGGGTGGCTGCATCACAGAGTTCTGTCTTCTAGGTTTTGCCACCTTCCTGCTGTTTCCCTGGATTACTGGCTGCTGTTCCCCAACAAAGACTGAAGGATGTTTGCACAGCTGGATGACCAAAGAGAGAGAGAAAGAGAGAGAGAGAGAGAGAGAGAGAGAGAGAGAGAGAGAGAGAGAGAGAGAGAGAGAGAGAGAGAGAGAGACTACCCCAAAAATATCAAACCTTCCAATTCCCCGTTCAGCACTTGCTGTGTTTTTTCAGTGTCAGTGTAAAAGGTACAGCTCTGCGTCAGTATTTATTTGCTCAAGATGATGACCCAACTGTGACATAGAATTTAGGATTTTTCAGAGAACCTGCTTTGTTAGTCATGAAGATAAAACTGTCTGCTATTTTTGTTTCCATTACTGTCTTTATTGTGTTTATTTTATCTGAATTGCAGTTTTTTTGTCTCCCAAGAATGAAATCAGCGTCTTTGAAAGTCTTGATAGATGATGGCGTGAGTCTCTGAATAGTTCGGGAATTTGAGCAAACGCAGAGGGGAATGTTGTTGTTTTGGCTTCATTTAAAAGGAACGAGATCATCATGACCCATCATTTAATCACTGAAACCATTTTATAATGACTAATATAAAATTACAATGACTCTGAAATCTTTCTAGTCTCAAAATTCAAAACTTGCTGATAAAGACAAGTAGAGTTTGTAAACAAAGTTTTGATTGGACAAAGTTAAAAATAAATTTGATATACTGGACAATTTCATATTAATTTCTGTCTGTTTGTTTTGCAATGACAGTAAGCTAATTTTTTGCACTACACTCTTAAAAATCAAGGTTTTTTTATTGGCATGAAGAACCTTTAACAAGCATGGAATCTTTCCATTCCACAAAAGGTTCTTTATAGTAAGAAAAAAAGATTCTTTAGATTTTCAAAATGTTCTTTTAAGAAAAAAATGTTCTTTTAAGAACTGATCACTGATGGCTCTTCTATGACATTGCTGTGAAAAACCCCTTTTGGAACCATTATTTTTATTGTGTAATTATGCTTGGTTTAAATTTCGGAGGGTTTTTTAAATTTATTTATTTATTTTTTTTAAGTGTCGCCTTATTATGTAAGCTCGTTTCCGACGCTGAATAAAAAAAGTAATTGTGACTTTTTATCTCACAATTCTGAGTTTTTTTCTCAAAATTGCGAGATATAAACTCACTATTGTGAGTTACAAAATCAGAATTGCGAGATATAAACTTGTCAGAATTGCGAGAAAAAAGTCACGATTGCGAGTTATAAAGTCAGAATTGTGAGAAAAAGATAGAATTGCAAGACATAAACTTGCAATTACGAGAAAAAAAGTCCAAATTATGAGAAAAAAAAAACTAAATTTTGAGAAAAAAGTCTGAATTGCAAGAAAAAAAGTCAGAATTGTGAGATATAAACTCACGATTACGAGTTATAAAGTCAGAATTGTGAGAAAAAGATAGAATTGCAAGATATAAACTCACAATTGTGAATTTACACAATTTAGTGATCGAAAGAAGCTGCCATACCTTATAGACTGGCTAAATGAGTAGTGTTTTCTGACAAGACTTATAGCTATTCTTTCTCAACAATACACAAAATGCATACAAAACAGTCTACAATATTACAGCTGTGAACAACACAACATTGCATAGTTCCCCTTTTCACTGGATATCATGGAAGTGCCTTAAAGTACGTTGCTGTTGTGGTGGCGGTGGGCAGGCTGAGGTCAGTTTGGGGCTTTTAGCACCTCTGCAGCTCTCTGGATCCGATCGGCAAGGAGCTGCAGGAAAAATCCCAAACAGATGTCGTTCATAAAACATGCATTTTCAATTACTCGCCCCCCTTTGGAGCGCGCCGCATGTACACGGCTCTGAGCGCAACCCAACACGGCCCTGCTAATGCTCAGGAAATATTACATCACTGAAAACTAAACTGGTGGGTGTAAATATATTTTTGTGACCAGTTAACAAACTTAAGACTCCAAAATCCTCTCAGAATTCCCCGCTTGACTAATGTCCACTCCGGTTCCCTTCCTGCT
Source organism: Ctenopharyngodon idella (assembly GCF_019924925.1). Classification (NCBI taxonomy): domain Eukaryota; kingdom Metazoa; phylum Chordata; class Actinopteri; order Cypriniformes; family Xenocyprididae; genus Ctenopharyngodon; species Ctenopharyngodon idella. The sequence goes on along the minus strand of NC_067238.1, from coordinate 17,219,505 downwards.
GGCCAGAAAAACAGCGGGAAATACCCAATATTACAAACAAAATACCTCACATTAAATGTAATCTAATTCAGTGGTGAAAAGCCAGCAGGGTTATTATTGTTAAATAAAACTATTAAAAACATCTCTTTCAAAGCTGAAATAAAATACAATATAAATATTAGATGAAAAAACTAGTTGAAAACTGAAATCAGCTGAAGCACTAAAATTACGAACTAGAAGTGAATAAAAACTAAAATTGAGCTTGAAAAGAAAGCTAAAAATGAAATAGGCCTACAATAAACCTGAAAAGTAATATAAAAAAATAAAAACAAATAAAAACGACAAAGCACATAACAAAATTACAAAAAATAAAGGAAAACTAAAAGGACAACAAAACAAAAAAAAAATTAATAAAAACATTAATAGTACATAAGTATTACCAAAATAACAATGCAAGAAAGCTGTGAAAACCAACTGAAAATTCCTTTTAACATATCTCCAAACATTAAGAATATTTAAGGCAAGCATTACAATTATATTGCTCATACTTAGGGTGAGTGATTTATGCAAACCACTATTAAAGGTGCTGTATGTAATGTTTTAACTGCATAAGCATAAAAATAGCATAATGTGTTTGTAGAGATTAGGAAGCATGCTAAGTTCAAACATTTGTTTGCTACAAACAAATGCTACAGCCAGTTATTCTACTTTGAAATGTGCATTCCGGGTCGGAATGTCTGTTTTTGTTTTGGACTGTGTGATCCCGCCCACTGCCGATTTACCCAATAGTACACCCCGGTTTTAGAATTTTGTGTTTGAACTTCCGTTTTTGCGGTAGCTCTGTATATTTCTGTGGCATCGCTGTCAAAGAGTAATTAGCTGGTCAAGTGGATTGTAATGTTTGAAGCGGATGTCATCAAAAATATCAGTAGCCTGGGAAGATTTTAAAACGAGCGGTTCATTCATTAATCTGTAAGATCTTGCCTTCATGCTGTGGAAACAAAAACTCTCTCAAACAACTCTCTCCAATGTTTTGAATTTGGGCTGCAGTTCCCATTTCAACCACTAGCTGTCAATATTACATACTGTACCTTTAAACTTTGATGCTTAGTTCATTACACCTACAACTTGGAGCTGGCCTCTGAGATTAAACGCAAAACACTTATTTCTTCATTAATGGCAACTCAAAAGTAGTTGTTCATGCTAATTAAATAATATTTAAAGAACATTTTTTGCAAGAAACTTATTTTTCATAAACACCCTAACAACCGCATAGCAGCGTCCAGACAACCAGCCGCACCTTTTTACAAAAATGTCCATGAAAAACTCACTGCCAAGCATGACTCATTTTCTTTTAAATAATGGCGGAAAAAAGTTGTTTATTTACTACAAATGTTAGTGAAACTTAAATCTTGAAGACTCTTATGGAAACACCTTGCAAAAATGCACCTGGACAACTTTTTTTCTCCAATTAACACTCCTCAAACTTCTTTGGCTTCCAATACACAACTCAAACATAATGCAAAGGAAAAAAACCCACGCAAACAAGTGCAGAAATCAACACCGCCTCTGGAGGACCTGGAGCTCAAAGCTGAGATATTTACAAGGAGTTCATAACAAATCAAAGCGCTCTTCGTTTTATGTGTCGTTTTAAGTCTTTTGGCAAATCGACACACAGTTTGTTGAATTTCTCCCCAGATATTGTGCTGTTGGTTGGAGGCCCTGAGAGTTTGGCATGCCGCTCGAACTGAGACGTCAAAGCGCTCTCCATCATCCCTGGAAAACCTCCGGGACTTTATTTAGAGGCCGAGAGCCCAGTTCCTCCTGAATGAGAGATGGCTGAGCCAGTCTTTGTTTTGTGAAAAGCTGAAAAAGAGCAGCAGAACATGACGAGGGACCAATATTTTGCAACGAGCTAAGAAAGACAACAATGCTGTATTTCCACTTTTCCCAGCTATTTAACTTCACATCAGAGTCCGTGTTGGCCGGATTCATGCCAGTTTTGTCAGGCACTGGAGACCGACAAGAAGTGTTGTTTTTGGAATGACGCCGCGCCCTTCGAATACTCAACCTACGCCACATGTCTGCCAACATAAACCCCCAAAGCCACAGCCCTCACACTGCTGACGGGCAGAAATTAATCGTGAAGGCCGTACATGGGGCTATTTATCAATGGCCGCTCTAATGCGTGGGCTGTAGTGAGGAAGGCAGGGTGCATCATGGGAGCCGTGCCACTGGGAAAAGAGTGTTAGAAAGCAAGAGAGAGTAATTAGCTTTGGTTCTGGGTAAAAACACACTCACATGCAAGGCATGGGAAATCAGTCTTACAAACTCAAATACCAGTAACTGATCTCACTGGCCATGTAAACTGCTGCCCAGAGCAACATCCCAGAATAATCGCTTACAAAGATCAGTAAACAAACAAGGTTCTCAAGAATACAAAATGCTACGTCCCTGCGGACTGAACGCACTCAAATACCCAAAAACACTATCATGAAACACTACAGCAGAAAGGCTCTCAGGAGGCGGAGCAGCTCCGCCCACTGAAACATGACTCCGCCCTTCTGACGTTCTCACCAGGGTTATTAGACCCATTTTTGGAGCAGACATCACCGTTACGTCACTTGCAGCTGCGCGCGCATAGTGGTGGCAAAAAAAAAAAAAATAGCGGTAACAAGTAAAGGAAAATGGACAAAATCCACAGAATAAGAGAATGTGGATGTCAGAACCGAAATGCAAAAAAAAGAGTCTTCATTTTTATAGAATACGGTCATTGAAGACGCCCTTTGAAGCTAAACGCAGACGTTTATGTTGGAAGTCACAGACTTACCTGCGATGATTAGTTTACTATTAAAACATGAATTTGATGTAAACAGTAAGTCTACATAATATTCACATATGCAATTCATAGAGGACATACATACATGGCAGTTACAGCATGAATTCATATTTAAAGGGGTGGTTGATTATGATTTCACTTTTTTAACTTTAGTTAGTGTGATTTACATAAAACATTTACATAACATTTACATAAACCCTGCCCCCGAGAACACACAACAAAGGGGTGAGGCCATTTTATTGCAATACAGTATATAACACAAATACAATAGCATGTCAAAAGCAAGATGACAACATGACAAGTTATAACCGTAATTAAACTAAACCGTTTCATCTTCATGCAGCATATATTCTCTGACTGTGTAGGATCTTACAACAGTTCCCACAGGAGCGATTTATAGATTATCATGACAGAATATGCTAATCAATGACTTTAAGATAGTTAACTCCACATCAGCTACATAAATTCATCAACTAACCATTCAAAAACGTCCTGTTGCATTCTACATGTTGTCACTTCTTCTTGAACATAAAAGGCTGAACGGTTTCTAACATTTTCAGTGAGTCTGAGGTAATCGGCGCTGCTAACAGGAGCTCTTGAAACTCCGCCCTCTTCTTGAGAGCAGCAGCTCATTTGCATTTAAAGGGACACACACAAAAATGGAGCGTCTTTGCTCACCCTCAAAAAATGACAAATTTAACATGCTATAATAAATGATCTGTGGGGTATTTTGAGCTAAAACTTCACATACACACTCTGGGGACACCAGAGACTTATATTACATCTTCTAAAAGTGGCATTATATGACCCCTTTAAACCTATAACATTTTACATAGATATTACCTTTTGTTATTCTTTTATTCTGTGGCTTCCATACATTGCTACTGCAGAACTGTCATTTTCTGCCACCAGGCAGGCTCCGCCCACAAAACACATCATCACTGTTTGCAAACACAAAATAGGTCTATAGTTAAAAACCTTCAAAACTTTTGATGTTTAATTGTAAAACAGCATATATTTTAGGCATCACAACAAAATGATGTTATATTCAACCTTGTATCCGAACAAACTAAATATTATCACCATGGGTGTACCGTACGGTTTAATTATGACTAATTATACAATCAACTACAACAGAATAACACAAAAGCATGTTGATCCAGTTGATACCTGTAGAAAGTGTACACAAACTCTTCCAGACGGAGTCACAGTTCCACACCACACGTCTGCCAGGAAACCGGCTCGGCTCTCCCACTCACCAACCACAACTTATTGAAATATTAAAATAAAATGTTGTGGTTTGAGGTAAGCTAGTGTGAGCGAACGGCAGCCGACCGCAGACTGAGCCCAGAGTTCTGTACGGACAAACGGGCCTACAGTTGAACTCAAGTACCAGCATTACCTCCAGTAATCAACTCAGGTGGCCATTTTCCAAGCTTTAAAAAATGGGTATCATTAAATTGTGGGCTGTATTAAATGCTTGGATATTTATAGGCATTTATTTTGTAGAGGCAAAACTCATTCTCTGCCATAATAGCACCGATAGGAGTGACTTGTTTACCTTTTGGCTCTCCGGGTGGAAGTTTGGGTGTCACCTCATTAAAATTTTTATCACCTTACATTCTCTTGTTTTTATAAGATACAAGCAAATGCTCTCATTAAAACTTTTTTCACTAGTGCATATAAAGAAAACCAGAAAAACGCCACGCTGTCTCTCTGTCTGGCACCTGAGGTGTGTTTCTGGCCCGTTTATTTGTTTGTAGTCGTGTTTGAAGTGCAGCTCTTGCCGCGGTCACCGTCCCTTTTGTCTAAGCGTCCACTTCCTGTGCTGAAAATGGAAAGCCGGGCGACTGGATTTTAACCGCCACGCCAGGCTCCCTACGACTTCCTACACAGGTGTACGAAACCTGCCCGTGACCCTCATTTCTTCTGCTTTGAAAACACATAAAATGTTGGGCGTTTCAACGCCGCCAGAAACAGGCTTTGGAAAAAGGTCCAAAAAAAAGGTATTAGAAAGTTTTTCCGTTGTAAATTTTAAGGGGGGCTGAGGTACGGTTCAGGCCAGAGCGTTTGACGACTCTGAGAGCGGTGGAGAAAGACTTCAGCTGCGTTTGGCACAGGAACCTCAGAGGCCGACAGAGACAACCGTTAAAAGATGAAAGACAATTCAGGACTCTGAACCAATGAAACGGATTTGTTGCTGTCTGTAGCTTCAGTGTTGGACACGATGCTGAATACTTCTGCTGATAGCCAGCTCTACCAGTGAATAAATCCCACAAAACATGAAAGAAAGAACAGGACTAAACAGACTTTATATACTTTTTTTTTTTTCCTGTGTAATTCTGCAGAATGGCTTTAAACATGGTTAAATGTGTTAAACAGAGATGATGAAGTACTACACACTTATTGGTAGATGAAAGCACCATAAAATTTAAATACAGGTGAGGGATGGGGATGTCTTGAACTTGTGTGATGTGTATTAATGACATGAATGTTCAGTTATTATGAAACTTTGTATTTTACTTTAATAATGCAACATTTTTCAAGTGAGTCAGGACATTCATAAATTAAAAAATGTAGGTTGGGACCTGATTTTACACATCGGGAATTGATTAGATTGCGAAAAGTAGGTGTTTCATACCAAAATGAAGCCAGAATGTGAAAAGTAAAATTAAGTAGAATAATAAAGATGAAACTGGCCAAAGATGGTTTGCTGGATTAAAATAAAATAAAATAAAATAAAATAAAATAAAATAAAATAAAATAAAATAAAATAAAATAAATAAAATAAAATAAAATAAAATAAAATAAAATAAAATAAAATAAAATAAAATAAAATAAAATAAAATTGGCCAAAGATGGTTTGCTGGTCTATTAAAATCAAAAAATAAATAAATAAATAAATAAATAAATAAATAAAATAAAATAAAATAAAATAAAATAAAATAAAATAAAATAAAATAAAATAAAATAAAATAAATGAAACTGGCCAAATATGGCTTGCTGGTCTATTTAAAATAAAATAAAATAAAATAAAATAAAATAAAATAAAATAATAAACCTGTCTAGGATGTTTTGCTGGTCTTGATCTTCCAGCCTGACCATCTGAAAAGTGGCCATAAGTGGTAATAAAATAAATAATACAAATAATAAACAATATTATTTAAAAAAAAAAAAAAAAAATTAATAAAAATAAAGCAATCTTTTATTAAAAAATGTTTCCGTTCTGATGGATAAAAATCACATCCTGCCCTACATGACTGAAATGTGTCACATTACTGAAGTAAAATGTGTTGTGAATGTTGTTTAATGTGGCTAGAGAAGATTCAGATTGGAAAGGCAGAATCACGGCACTAACAGACACATGCTGATGTGATCGCTGGAGTGTGTGTGCAGTGATAATGCATTAGATGGATGTGTTGGGGTTACAGGGCGAGAGACGAAGATGAGAGTCAGGGTGGAGAGACTTATTTTACAGAGGCACAGGGCAAAGTCTGGAGAGGCTATTACCACACACACACACACACACAGGGCGGCAGACATCTGCACCTGCGGCTCTGACCCGTCTCTGAGCGTCTGCTACTGTCATTATGGGTCCTGTGAGGTCAGGGAGTGTCTCGCTGCCAGAGTGCCAACCGTCAAATAATCACAGCCTGTGTCCGTGTGCCCCGTTTCGCTCGTCATGTGATATAATTATTCATATAAAAACAACCGCAGCAGTATAAACAAGAAAACCTGCAATATCTGAAGGCACCGCAAGAATCCAGAAAATCCTGTGCAATGCCACACGCAACCACAGCTAGAGAAACACAAATATTCAACACTTACGAACACACTGCAGATCAAAATATACCCCATACTGATCGTCACACTAGCAAAGCACACACTTCTCAAGAAATACATCATAACATTACATCTTTGTTTCTCTTTAAATACATTACAGAACGATGACATATTCTGACAGCTAGAACATGTGTTCCTCAGGCCAGCTGGGCGAATGACAAACCACTGGCACTGAACACAGCTTTGTAACTAACCGCCTTCCTGATGCTGAAGAGACGTGGAACTACAGTTTCAGCATGAGGTCACGACCCTGCAGAGGTCAGCAGTGGAATTTTTGGAACTATTACATCATCTTTATCTTCAATTTGAATTTCATTTCACAACTACGTTATTTTCAGGGTTGGAGGTTGCTATATGGTTTCTAAGATATTCAGAGTGTTGTTTTTTGTTTTTTGCATTTTGCCAGGGTGTTATAGGGTGTTCTCACTGGTTGCTAGGTGGTTACTTACTGGCTGGCCCAAGTCAAAGGAGTCCACCCTCAAGTTACTGTGATATTCTGGTCTCGTAAACATACATCCAGTACTATCTTCATTTATGTTGGTAGCACAAACAGTGCAGGGCTTGCAAAACGAAACGAAACAAAATAAAACAAAATGAAACAAAACAAAAAACAGATGGTTTGCTGGTCTATTTAAAATAAAATAAAATAAAATAAAACAAAACAAAACAAAACAAAACAAAACAAAACAAAACAAAAAACAAAACAAAACAAAATATAAAATAAAATAATAGAGATGAAGCTGGCCAAAGATGGTTTGCTGGTCTATTTTTAAAAAATAAAACAAAACAAAACAAAACAAAACAAAACAAAATAAAATAAAATAAAAAATAAAATAAAATAAAATAAAATAAAATAAAATAAAATAAAATAAAATAAAATAAAATAAAATAAAATAAAATAAATAAAATAAAAATGAAACTGACCAGAGATGGTTTGTTGGTCCATTTAAAAAAAATAACAAATAATAAAAAATAAAAAATAATAGAGATGAAACTGGCCAAAGATGGTTTGCTGGTCTATTTTAAAAAATAAATAAATAAATAAATAAATAAATAAATAAATAAAAATAAAATAAAATAAAATAAAATAAAATAAAATAATAAAATAAAATAAAATAAAATAAAATAAAATAAAATAAAATAAAATAAAATAAAATAAAATACTAATGATGAAACTGGCCAAAGATGGTTTGCTTGAAATAAAATAAAATAAAATAAAATAAAATAAAATAAAATAAAATAAAATAAAATAAAATAAAATAAAATAAAATAAAGGTGAAACAGGTCAGAGATGGTTTGTTGGTCTATTTTAAATAAAATAAAATAATTTAAAATAAATAAAATAATTTAAAATAAAATAAAAGCTAAGATGGTTTGCTGGTCTATTATTAAATGAAATTTAAAAATAATAATAATAAAATATAAAAATAAATAAGATAAAACCATTAAAAAATAAAACAAAAAACAGCTTAAACCGGTCTAGGATGTTTTGCTTGTCTGGATCTTCTAGCCTGACCATCTGAAAAGTGGCCAAAACCCTTTTAAAACCAGCCAACATACCAGCCCTTTGTTTCTTTTCTTTTTTTTTAGCAGGATAAGTTTAGTATTTCAGGTTAGGAGATTCAAATTTCTCTTTTCAATAAACAAATTGGGATCTATTTCAAACCTGAAGGTCGGTGTTGGTAATAATCTAAAGGCTGCTGCTTTAAATCATTAGCTGAGGCTGAACGTTTGGTTTATTGGGCACCAATGCGGGGCCGGTTCTCCCAGGAGCCTCTTTCTCAGTGTGACGTCTCCGTCTAGGGGCCATGGTGCAGGGCTGAAAGAGAAATGAAGAAAACAGAGGTGTGTTAGCAAAGCCTGTCAACCAAACAACTGTCACACACATACACACACTGTGTTTATGTCATTTGACTCTCAAAAGACTCAATAATGTTAATTAAATGTGTGCATCATGTAAGGATCAACCTTTTCTCAGATACTGCTTCTAAAACTCCTATAAGGTCAAATAAAAATAAAAGAAAAAGACATTGTCATACAGTATGAGTATAAAGCTATAAAATGAATGAGACCTTCTGGTGTCTTTCTGAACATCTGTGAAGCTACAGACTTAAGAAAGTTTCCATTTGCTCTCTATTTAATCTCACTGCAGAGAAACAAATGAATTAGATATTTTCTTCCTGTGGATTAAAATCTTAAAAAGAATCTACAAGCTCACATTTGCATGTAAATCGTATGTTACCATATGCTACACATGAAGCCAAGCGTGCTGCTCCTACAGGCCGGGTAACACAGAAGGAAACTTCCCAAGTGATCTGCAGTGCCACAGTAAATCATCTCTAATGAATGAAAGGTTGAACAACCCTCCGGCCCGGCGTATATCTCCACGAGAGGAGTGCCGTAGATCCCAGAGCCCCAGAGAGCTGAGGAATTCTTATGTTCTCCTCAGCCTTCCCGAGCAGAACGGATAAATCTTACATTCTTCCAGAGCTTTCTGTTCACCTCCAGAGAAAAACACAAGAGTGGAAAAAATGAGAGAAATGCTGTACAGTCATAATAGACTAATACTGCCTATGCATATTTAAATACTGCATTTCTAATGCTAAAGGTAAGCATCACTTTTATACTGTTCATTTGGTAAGTGGTTGGTTAGTTGCAAAAATCCATATAGTAAGACCCTGGCAACCACTTTAGCATCATAGCAACCATATCATAGAGACTTGGCACCACTGGAACATCTCAAGATTGTTTGGAATCACTCAGAACACCTTGGCAACTGCATAACAATGACCTGGCAACCACTTGAGTATCATAGCAACCATATCATAGAGACTGGAACACCTCAAGATTTCTTAGAATCACCCAGAACACCATAGCAACACCCTGGCAACCACTAGAGTATCATAGAAACCATATTATAGAGACTTGGCAACACTGGAACACCTCAAGATTTCTTGGAATCAATCAAAACACCTTAGCAACACCCTGGTAATCACTTTAGCATCATGGGAATCATATTACAGAGACTTGACACCACTGGAACACCTCACGATTTCTTGGAATCACTCAGAACACCTAAAAAACTGCATAGCAACACCCTGGCAATCAACCTTGCATCATAGCTGCCATATCACAGACATCTGGGACAACTGAAACATCTCAAGATTGATTGGAATCACTCAGAACACCTTAGCAACTGCATAGCAACAACCTGGCAACCACTCTTGCATCATAGCTACCATATCACAGACACCTAGGTCAACTGGAACACCTCAAGATTGATTGAATTCACTCAGAACACCTTAGCAACACCCTGGTAATCACTTTAGCATCATAGGAACCATATTATAGAGACTTGACACCACTGGAACACCTCAAGATTTCTTGGAATCACCCAAAACACCTCGGCAACTGCATAGCAACACCATCGCAACCACCCTTGCATCATAGCTAAAATATCACAGACACCTGGGACAACTGGAACATCTCAAGATTGATTGGAATCACTCAGAACACCTTAGCAACTGCATAGCAACACTCTGGCAACCACTTGATTATCATAGAGACCATATTATAGAGACTTTGCAATGCTGAAACACCTCAAGATTTCTTGGAATCACTCAAAACACCTTAGCAATCACATAGCAACACCCTGGCAACCACTCTAGCAACATTGCAACCATATTATAGAGTCTTGGCACCACTAAAACACCTCAAGATTTCTTGGAATCACTCAAAACACCTTAGCAATCACATAGCAACACCCTGGCAACCACTCTAGCAACATTGCAACCATATTATAGAGTCTTGGCACCACTAAAACACCTCAAGATTTCTTGAAATCACTTAGAACACCTTAGAAACTGCATAGCAACACCACGGTGACCATCCTAGCGTTGTCATAAAAAGTTTTTCAGGGGCAAACCAGTCACATTTTCTTTATAAATATGTTAAAATCTAGCTACCGCACTGTGCATCAGCGCTACGAGGAGCTTTTGACACAATTAAGCTTTGTCTAGACATCTTTAAAACCATTGAATTCCTGCAGATTAGAAGGTCCAATTAATTTAGTAGAGTTGGCAGAGGTACAGGAGACTGAGACAGGCTGCTAAAACTGTGGTCGGGCCCTTGTGGAGAAAAAACATGCATTAAAACTACATTGGAAAAGGAGGGAAATGTCAACAAATGCAATACGGAAAAAAGCCACTTTAAAACAAAACATAGGCCAGTCACGGCTCTCTCCAGCGGCGGGAGGGGCTGTTTATTTGTGTCATCACTCAAGAGTGACTGTGGTAGGTACAGCGCAGGATGATATTGCTGTAACGTTATATGCAGGATTATTTTGAAATGACACACAGTGGTTTTCACACCAGTGGGACGTGTGCGAGAAGACTATGACACACACACTGGGGTGGGCTGGTGGCAGGAAAGTCAGACGCAGGTATTGCCCCATGTCACTGCGGCAGGAACCCCAGGAGACAAGAGCTGGGCAGTGTGTCATGGAAACCAAACAAAACCATGGTAAACCTGAGAATATAACAGCAGCATTGAGATAAAAAAAGATAAGCAAATGCAATGAGCACAGCAAAAACTTTCACTATTTTCTCACACTCATGTTGTTCCAAACCCGCATGACTTTCTACTCTGGGACACACAAAGATAAACTGTAAAGAATCCATTCTGCTCTTTTCTCTAAAATAAAATAAAATAATAAAATAAAATAAAAATTCAATTCTCTAAAATAAAAAAAATAAATAAAAACAATAAAATAAAATTCTCTAAAATAAAATAAAATAATAAGTCCAATAAAAAAGTGTGAAATAAATAAATAAATAAATAAATGGTTAGTCTAATAAAAACAGTCCAACTGACTCATGCAGTATATTTTCCAAGTCTTCTTGGAAAACTGACATGCCAGTTTCAATATGCATAAGTGCAAATAAAATAAAAAATATACAGTAAATAGTCCAATAAATATCATCTGATTGATTGATTCATGTTATATGTTCCAAGTCCTCTTGAAAACATCAATACCAGTTTCAATTTGCAGAAGTGTAAACGGATGAGAAGAGCTTTGGCAGAAACCTTTTTTTTTTTTTTTAAATCACAGATATTTATGAAATTTGCTCCTTAAAATAAAGCTTTTGTCTTGGTTACTAGGAGAGAAATGATAGAATAATCTTGTGCTCTGAAAGATTTAACCAGTGCTAAAGATGCTTGTAAGTGGGCAAAAATCTAGTTTGAGCACTGTTCTCTTTGAGACGTTCACATGTGTGTGCTACAGCACATTTACGCCCTCTTGTGAACTACCATTAACACACACATTTCCTTTAGCAATGATAAGATCAGATAAGATAAGATAAGATCTCTATGACTTACAGTAAGCTAAATGTCACCGTTAACTACATGGACATCTACAGTTACAAGTGCTGACAGCGAACTTTTCTGAATAAAATAAGTGGGGGAAAAAAAATTTAACCTAGGGTGTTGTGAATGTTTCAGCAAGACACCAAGTGAGGAATCATTCATGATGGTTTCAACAAAAATATGAAGCAGCACAACTGTTTTCATCATTAATAATCAGAAATGTTTCAGCAAATCAGCATATTAGAATGATTTCTGAAGGATCATGTGACACTGAAGACTGGAGTAATGATGCTGAAAATTCAGCTTTGATCACAGGAATAAATTACATTTTACAATATATTCACATAGAAAACGGTTCTTTAAAATGCATCAGTAATATTTCACAAAATTACTGTTACTGTTTTTTGATTAACTAAATGTAGCTTTGGAAAAAACGTAATTATTCCAAACTTTTGAGCGGTAGTGGAAGTGATGCTTCCCTTGGCAAACCCCACTTATTATTAATATGTTTAATATATCTCCTACAAAACACATTTCAACCCAAACAGCAGTTTTGAAACAATACCTAAATGAGATATTTGGTAAACAAAGCATTTTGGACTCTTCTAAGAAATCTAAGTGTCAAAGTATGTAAGTAAAAAAACAGAGGTGCCAACAGGCCAATAAATTTCCCAGAAATGCCTTTGAAAAAGCCGTAAAAAGATTTCATGGATGTCAGTGACCCTTTGATATGATTCAATCCCACTATTTTAGCCAAGATACGGGCCCGTGTTGTGCGAGCCGGTCAGGCTGTTAGAACACTTAACTGTTTTTTTTTCTTCTTCTGTCTTTTACTTTTATGACTTTCCAGTGCTGGGAGCTTGGAAAGCCGGAGCAGAACTGCTTACAAATCACTAATTAGTGCGGGAGGTAGACGGCAGTGGGTCCAGGGGGCCCGTGAGGGGTGTGTCAGCTCGTCTGGATCTGCACGTCAGAAGCGACGACCATTTCCCATAAATCCCTGCTGCTTTCATGTGTGTGGTTCAAAGCCCGTCCGCCTGGAAAGTTTGACACAGGATACGTAGGGAGAGCCAGAGCCAATTAGCGTGTTCATCCCCACGGCAGGGTGTGCGTGCCGCTCCTCTAGAACCCATCCGGGACGCCAACAACACGGCGGTCCAAACGAACATCTCTCCAAATCCTCTCCACCCATCTCAGCTCATCTCTGTCATCTCTGAAGATGCACATAAATCTCAGTCAGCTGTCTTATGTCACTTGTGTTGGCAGCAGTCTGTCTCTGAGATCTACCAGCCATAAAACTGAAGAACATCAAACGCTGAGGAGATTCATTTTAAGGTTTAAATTCTACAGATAAATGATGTGAGTTCATGCATTTTAGAGATTTTACCATGCTTAAGAGGTGCTGCGGTAAAACACAGTGTGGAAAAATCACTTTAACAGATAATAGATAGATAAACAGATAGATAGATAGATCTAAAGAGTGTATTACGTTAAAACAGAAGGAGAGAGAATGGAAAATGTAAATCCCTCAGGCTCTACACTCATTCACACACAGCTCAAAATGTTAGTAATACTTTAAATGTAAAAAATAAACCAGATAAACATGCTCATAGTAGTCTGGATGGTGCGGGAGGGATTCTAATGAATGTGGTCCAGTCGTAACAAACAACCAATCAGCCGCTCGCGCCACAAATCAACAATCAAGCGGATTCTAATGTAACTCACTTCCTGTCTGCTCTCTGAGGACGGCCTCTATAAACCAACATCAAAGACGAACGTACGGCATCCGAAGAACTCTGTAACCATTCAGTGATTGTTTTTGTTAGCATGTCTTTGAATTAAAAACCCCACTCAAGTGGCATTAAACATGAGCCCATCCAAAACAGTGCCGTCTCTATGGAGACACAAGAGGGATGAGTGTAATCCATGGGGAATTTGGCTAGTTAAATGCTGAAACCTCAGGCGTTTGGGAATACTCAGTGGGTTAGTTTAGTCTGGGTGCACTGCGATGAGTCAACCCTTCCCGACAGGTACAAAATGACCTGGAGAGCCTGAACGCTGTGAGTCTGATCTGGCAGACGGGATGGGTTATTCTGGGTCATTATCAGCTATACGAAACATTCGGGTGACAGGAACAGACGAGGGCGCACAGATTTATGACAGCTCGGGCTTGTTGCATCAATTAATTAACAAAGCTAAGACGCAGGAAATGAGGATATCTGCCAGGAAATTAAAAACTGGAGACGATATCAAGTGAAGAAGAATATCATGCACGTTTTGGCTGCACTACAGAAAGAGTCTGTGGGTTTATTTATGGTGCAAATGCAATCGCTGTAAAAATAAACACAGCTTACACTCTTAAAATACAGGTTCCAAAAGGGGGTTTTCCACGGTGATGCCATAGAAGAACCTTTCAGTGATCAGTTCTTAAAAGAACCAGTCTTTTATTTTAAAAATCTAAAGAACCTTTTTCAACTATAAAGAACCTTTTGTGGAATGGAAAGATTCCATGGATGTTAAAGATTCTTCATGGAACCATCAATGCCAATAAAGAACATTTTTAAGGAGTGTATGTTGACATGACGGCACATGCTAGTCGATGAGTTGAATCAACTCCACAGCAACTACATAAATTTATCCACTAACCATTCAGAAACGTCCAGTTTCATTCTAAAAGTTGTAACTTCTTCCTGAGTCTCTCCATCAGTGTCGACTCCGGTTTGAACAATGTATGGCTGAACACCGTTACTGACAATCCTCATTTTGGCTGTGTGAGATTCTCCAGCTTTGTTGTTGTTGAGCAACTGAAGTGTGAGCTGTTAAAGCTCCGCCCTCTTCTGGAAAGGGGGCCGGGAGCAGCAGCTCATTTGCATTTGAAGGGACACACAAAAACGGCGTGTTTTTGCTCACACCCAAATAGAGGCAAATATGACAAGCTATAATAAATGATCTGTGGGGTATTTTGAGCTGAAACTTCACAGACACATTCTGGGGACACCAGAGACTTCTATTGCATCTTGTAAAAGGGGCATTATATGTCACCTTTAATTCAGAAAAATAATGACATGTCATCAGACAAACAGAATATTTTCTCTGCAAGAAAGTAATTTGCAAGAGTGAAGCACGTTCTCGTTTGCTTTCAGAGACACTGAATATCAGACTCCGAATGAGCTTTGGTTTGTCTTACACCCCGTATAACCTCAAAAAGATATAATTCACCTCATGAGCACGAGGGCCACTTATCAGAAGTGAAGGCCTAATAAAACCGACAAAATGTCACGTTCTCACCCCCACACCGAATCACAGCACTCCCAACCATGGAAAAACTAAATGAGAACAATTCAAACTATGAGCTAGTCTGGCCACGATCCAAGCTGACACCTCCCACGGAGCTCCCTGGATCCTTCAGGACGAGAGATCCAAACTCCCCTGAAGCCGTGAAATAGACTCACTTTGTCTAGTCAAACAAAAGGGGCAAAAGAAAAGCTAAATGTATCAGTCTGGACATAATCCCAGCTGACTTGAAACTGAAACGTGTCCAGGTTCAGATCTTTCCCTCACACCCAGACGTGCCGCCGGACTCTGGCGTGATAAAAGAAGGGCCGCTCTGGCTGAAGATCTCAGAAACCTTCAGCAAAGCTGTCTGATTTACTGTACCGATGCTCAAACGTTTTTCCCATGACACACACTTACTTAGAGAGGAGGAGAACTTTCCCACAAACACCTTCACGTTTGGGATTGCAGCATCGAGCATTCCAAGACATTACAGGAATCAAGCGGGAATCAGGCATCAGAACCAGACATCCGTTGACTCTTCTGCAATACCTGAGAATAAGAATTGGTCAAAGGGTGAATGACAAATAAGAATTTCTGAGAAATCATCAAAGCATCTAAAAAAAATGGTTTGGAAAAATCTTTGCATCATTTTCAGGAAATGTTTTGATTTAGTAGCTTTTCATGGAAATATCATAAATAAGTAAAAATATAATGAAAAGTCATCTATTTTCTTCGCATCATGAATTAGTCGGTTTACACATCTGGATCATTATTTTCAAATACAGCTTCAAAAGTAAAACTTTTTATAGTTAAATTTTGACAAATATGAAGTTATTTTGACATTTGACAACCTAAACTAGTGTTTCCATTTCATAAAAAATTAAATTATCTGATATTTTTAAAGGTACACTAGGAAACTTTTGGCCCTCTAGTGGTTACAGAACAAAACTTGAATGCATTTTGGGGAAGAAACTTGTTTCGATGAATATGACTCTTCATAATAGATAATGCTTTTGTTTTACAATGAACTCTGTTAGAGAGCTAAATATAGCAGTTTATCTGTTCAATAAAATACCTTACTCACCTACTGAGTAATAAAAACGTCATCTCAGTGTCGCTTACAACATTTCAAATCCCTCAGTTCTCGCCATTTCCGAAAATCCAAACCAGTGTTGATTCTTGTTTTATTACAAGCTCTGTCGCTTCTCTTTTTACCAGCAGACTCTGCTCTGTTCGACGTTTTTTGGAGATTTAACTGCTTCATGTCAACATTTCTCGCTTGTTGTGACAACTAACCTATGCCACTCCCACACCATATGCATCAAAGCAAAGACTATAGATAAAGAAAGAAGGTTCACTCCTATTAATTATGAATTGGAGTAACTGCAACGAGCAATATGGCGGAATACGTCCCGCCTTTTCCGTAAAAGAGCCAATCGCTGATTGGTAAAGTCATTGCGTCACTGCAGCTGCTGTTAGAAGCTCCGGTTCTTATAGAAACCTGACTCGCGATTAGTATTGCACATGCGCATTGGCTGGTCTAGCCTGAAAAATAAGCTTTTTTAACACTATCTGAGCAACATTTATGGGACAGTTCATGTCAGAAATTTGTCGCTGATTTGAAATGTTATTTAATTGGGAGTTCGCCAAGCAGTTTTTGAAATTTCAGAATTCCCCCATTCAAATAGATAGGACTTGGTCTTGGATGCCCGAAATAGCTGCCCGGAGGTGTTGCAAATATGGCCGCCTAGTGAACAGACTTTCCTTGAAAGGGACTTTGATCAAAGCGAGACACGCACGGGTGTGATGTATGTATGCAATTTCCTGCGAAAACTATCCCGACAGGTCTAAAATATAAAATAAAAGCATAGTGAATTAGGAAAGACAAAACACGTTTGGAAGAAGGACTGATAATGTATTGATTTCCTCCTGTTTCATGATGTGTCACATGACAAAATTGTTTCCAGCATTTTTTTTTTTTTTTTACGCACATTACATTATTATACCTCTTCAAACAGGCATTATCACTATTAAACACACCCACAGTAATGTCAATCACAATACATTTAAAGAAAAAAAAAAAACTTACAAATAATAAATACCAAAATATTTTAAGTTAAACTTAAGGGAATTATTCAATATACATTGCAAAACAATTAGAGCATTTTAAGGCACTCTTTTTTTTCAGGCACTTAAATCTTTTGCAGTTGTTTTCAATATATCAAATAATTTCTAATAATTTTTTAAATGCAACAAAACTTGGAGCAACTTCAACAAATCTACATTTACGTACCTATAATCAAAAAATAATCACACAAAAAATTCAACATTTTTTTTTTTTGCATCTTTGTGCTTCCTGCATGTTATGTTGGTTGTACAATGCTACACTTGATTAGATGGACAAAGATTTTTCAATTATTATACAATTTTAAAAACATTTTAAGAATTAAAAACCACTTTACAAGCTTTTAATTACTTTATATATTCATGTCATTATGTGTGAAATTAATTTTTAATTCAGATTTTTAAACAAAATTATCATGTCATTTACAAAAATAAAACTGCACAAAAGGTAAATGATACATAATTCCCATGTGCAGCAAAAACAATCAACTCCAATTCCTACACACATAATCTCACCAATAACAGGGTCAGAATGGTGGTCGTATTCTGACACCAGATTTTACAGTAAGGAATTTTATGTGGTCAAAAATAGTTCCTGAGGTTTGGATCAGCTTAGTGTGTTCAAAACCTGAGCATGTAAAAACAGGAATTTTATATTTACAACATTAAATGTTGGAAGAAAAGGGAAACCTTCACATGATATTGGCAGAAACATGAAGAGATGTTACAAGTTATAAGTTTCTTTTGTGTTAAATACTATGAGCAATAAACAATGCTTTAACTAAAACATTTTTACTATAAATGTCTTCCATCATATTGCTGTTACCAGTTTTATAATAGATAGTTCCTTTATTTTACCATAAGCATAAAAGTCTAAATAAGGGATACTTATGGATTTTTGATTCATTTTTAATATTAGTTCAATTATTTGAATCAAGTAGCTTGTAAACATTATCACTAACAAAAATTGAAATAACCCATTAAACATGAATGTATTATGCAATCATTTAAGACATTTATCCTTATACAGAACCTTTTTGGCATAAAGGGTTCTTTAAAATTGAGCCAAAACCCCTAAAGTTCTATATAGAACCCCAAGTGAATCTTTCTAAGAGTGATGCTGCCCTCTTCAGGTAGAAAAATAAAAATGCAAATACTCCAGAGGAAAAGGCATTTATTATATTCTGTAAAAATAAATCACACAAAGTTTTCAGTTCGTTAAATGCTCTGTGACAGAAATCACTTGATCTTTTTCTTCTTTTTAGCAGGAGACATTATTTCAGAGTCGTCCTGTAGTCCGCCTTCACTCTCCGCCGGTCTCTTTCTGCTGGTTTTGAAACTGATATACCCGCTGGAGTCGCTCACCGGGAGTTCAGAGGGCAAGATTTCATCTGACTCCTGTCGTTTGTCTTTTTTCTTCTTTTTTTTCTCTTTGTGATGTCTGTTTGAATTGGAGTCCACCTCCATTGTGTCCACAGTGGTTTCGTTGTTTTCTGACAGTTGCTGCAGGCTGCTGCCGTTCACAGACTCATCCGCTGCAGACTCCTCCTCGCGCTTATCTTTCTTCTTTTTCTTCTTGGGTTTTGGACTGTCGGTCATGTTTTCTGTGGCCTCTGTTTCTGTAGTGGATACTACAGTGGATTCCTTTTGTCCGGTTTGACCCACAAGCTCTTGCACTCTGAAAATCACCAACATTTTGACGTTAGTAAATGAAACGAGCATAAATCATGTATTAGCATAAAGTCTGATCAAAATGTCACTCATGGTTACTCAAACGTCTCGAAAGGTTAATATCATCTGACTGACATTTAATTGTAGTTATGCACTGAAAATTTTTGGCTGAAACAGCAAAAAAATACATTTTCAGTTTTGGCCTAAATGGTTTTGGAGGGCTGAAATCATTGACTGAAACAGTGATGTTTAAAGGGACAGTTCAAGCGGCACGTGAACCAATCATCTCACTCTAAAAAATAATGTGCTGGCACAAAAAAAAAAAAAAAAGTTAACGCAACAGTTCGCATCAATTTTTTTTTTTGAGTTAGAGGAACTTAATTTGTAGCACAAACACAAATTTTTAAGTTGATTACTCAAAAATTAAGTTGCTCCAACTACCAGAGTTGTAGCCCTGGAACCAATTAATCTTATCTATTTCAGTTCAAATCAACAGCTATCATAGCACATGCTACTTGTTTAACATGTATATTTAGTGAACAAGTAAGATATTACTTGCCACTGGCATTAGCGCAGTCATTGCTTATAGAGTCAATAGTGTTTACCTTCATGTATTCTTCAGCACAAAAACTTCAACATTACAGAAACTCTTTTAATTGTCAAACATAACAGCATTGAACACTAACAGGTCTTTCACCTCTCTAAAAACAAATAAATTAACACTTAATTTCAACATTTATTCTCCTTATCCAGTCCTAATGCAAAGCATGATGGGAATTAGAAATCCACTGCCTAATTTCTGAAGTTATCAAGACAATTTAATTAAGTTACTACAACCTATTTTTTAAAAAAAAAAGCCAATTAATGAGAAAATTTGAGTTTAAATTACAAATGATATTAAGTTGATGTAATGATCAACATTATGTCAACAGAACTCTACAAAAAAATGTTTGCAACTTAAAAGGTTTAATTAAAACAATAAATTAGAATTTTTAACTTGCAAGCATGCATTTATTTAAGTTGTGGTAACAGGTCCCCTGAATTACTTTTTTGAGTGTACTAGTAGAGACTTTAGGTATGCAAAGATGGTGCACTCATATAATTATGAATGGGAGAAAGTGCAACGCGCGTGGCGGAATAAGCCCTGCCTTCTAAATTAAAGAGCCAATCAGTAAAGTCATTGCATCACTGCAGCTGCCGTTAGAAGCCTGAAAAGATTGTGTCATGATTTGAGCATTTAGAAACACAATTTATGAGACCGTTGTTGTCGGACTTCATTAGTGACTTCAGATGTGAAATTTAGTCACACACTTGGTGAACGGCTTTAGAGAATTTGATGTTTCCCCATTCAAAAGGCGTTTCAAAGATGGCCGCCGAGTGAACTGACTTGGGACTTTACTACTAGTTACAGCATGAAATAAACATGAATGAACATCAGAAGGCGTGTTAAATAACACTGTACAACTTACTGTAATACATCATCTCATGTAATCACGCAATCAGCGTTTCAACCACAAAAAACAGCTTCCGCGTAACGTTACATTACCTCAGAAAAGCCATTTAATGTCCATAAACTCAATAATAATATCTAGATAAATAACTCCAGAAAGGAACATTTTGATAATAAATATATGCACTATTTTACATATTCGTTATAATGTCTTCATTATTATCATAATTCTGTCATGAAAAGTTATTAGTCACCATTTAAATGTTTATATTTAAACAACAAATTGGAGTAGAAACATACATATATCATTAAAGGGGGGGGTGTATTCTGACTTATTTACACTGTTGAAAAGTTGCATTCTCATGCTAAACATGGCCAAAGTTTCAAAACACGAGTTAGACGTATGACAGAGTATTTCTGCGCCAAATACACTACTTCCAGTTTCGGAGAGTTTTTTTTTTGAGTAAGCCCTGTATGACATCAAAAGAGAGCGGAATTCCTTGCATAGGCACTTCTCCCTGATAAGCGTGCACACACACCACCCAGAACAAGAGCAAGAGCACGCCCATCAACGCGATTCGTTCGGGATATGGAAGCCGAGAGATTTTTCAACAATGGCTGTGTCCCAATTCAGGGGCTGCACCCTTTGAAGGCTGCATACATCATCGAGGCAGTCTCATTTAAGAAAAATAACCATTAGATTGCAACATAAGAAAGAAATTACAGCATTTTACACCTCACAATGAATATCAGTCAATTTTATTACCGTTACTTTTCTTAAATATGACATCCTTGATGAAGTATTCAGCCTTCAAATGCGATCTCCGGAGGACGCAGCCTCCGAAATGAGACGCAGCTTCTGTCACCAAAGGAGTGTGTTCTTGGTTGTGAGGGAAAGATTACCTTTTTTAGCTTGCCAAAGAACCCAGTGTTAAGGGAACATTGGATGAAGTTTGTTTTTCCGGGGCAGCAACGGAGTTGTTCATGTATGTTTGTTTGTTCCCGGGATTTCAGTGATGAATACTTTGTAAACAAGTCCCAGTTCGGCGCTGGATTTGCAGATTGCGGGCAGTGAGTAAAGCTGCATCAGATGTCTGTGTTTTGTTGGCAATCGGCGCGCAAGTGCATATAACGTAAACAACACAAATGTTTTTGTTCCCTTTTCATTTATAATGATGTCACAGCTAGCAGACATCTCTACGCAGAAGCTGCGCGCACTCGTGACTCTTTAGCTCCGCCCACGGCACTGACGGCAGGCACGCCTCCAGGAGCTCGGCTTTTTTCCGGAAAGACTCAGTTTAGCGTATCTATCTTTTATAAATATGATAAAACTAAAGACTTTTCGGAGATATGAAGGATGCATTGTTACTCTAGATGTACTCAAGATTAACATGAGATTGGCAGAAACTGTGTGTGATACCCCGCCCCCTTTTAAAAAGCTGATATATTTCAAACCCAAATTGCCTTGTGTGCAATTTAAATGTTTGCATACAACTTGAGTTTTGATTATGAAATAAATGTGATTTGATTTTTAATTATTTGATTATTAACTAAACATTTTCAGTTTCAGTACAAAATTAGTTTCCTTACATCACCCCTGTGTGAATATGCATCAGACGGTCAGATCAACGTACCTGGATTCCTCCAGCCGTCCTTTGATCAGAAGAACACCTGCAGTGTCGGAGTCCAGCTGCAAGACCTCGAACTCCAGGCTTTGTCCGACACTCAGGCCGGAGTCCCTCCACTGTTCTAGGCTCAGCTGACCGGGCTTCATCACAGCCGCGTTGAAGCAGCCGTGGACCAGACAGCCCACGTGACCCATTCCCATTTTATTAATCACACCCTAAGTGACATCAAACACATCTTCAGGCAGAGCAAATATAAGAATGTATTCATAATCTTGCACAGAACATGATCTCCAGCTCATGAAGATCTTGTAAATCATACCACAAGCTTCGATCCTTTCTTCGGTTGGAAAATCACGAACGATGCCTCGATGTTGAGGTGAATGAATCCCTGATCGTCATAAATATCTCCATGCTGTCCTATGATTTTAATGTTGTCATACGCCATAGGAACACCATTCATACTGCAAAACCAGAGAGCAAAGATGAGCAAATGCCTGTTAAATTGCTTAGTCTGAATCTATATTAATAAATGTTGTTCATATAGAAGTTTCGGCTGGGTGCAAGAGTTTTTACCATGTTTTAAAATCACTTTTAAGGACTACAACAAATGGCTGGCAGGGACTACAACGAGCTTCTACCTGGGTTGGTGATATCACAAACCCCAAAATTTACATAAACCCCGCCCCCAAGACCACGCAACAAAGGGGACGAGGCCATGTTGGGCTGCTTTAGAGAAGAGGAAGAGTTGTTGTAGTAGAGTGTTGTTGTCATGCCGTCATTTTACGCTGGACTGCTTCACAAACAAGGGTCAATTCAACAAAAAAAGATTAACATGACGGCACATGCTAGTTGATAAGATGAATCAACTCCACAGCAACTACATAAATTTATCCACTAACCATTCAGAAACGTCCAGTTTCATTCTAAAAGTTGTAACTTCTTCCTGAGTCTCTCCATCAGTGTCGACTCCGGTTTGAACAATGTAAGGCTGAACACCGTTACTGACAATCCTCATTTTGGCTGCGTGAGATTCTCCAGCTTTGTTGTTGATGAGCAGCCGAAGCGCGAGCTGTTAAAGCTCCGCCCTCTTCTGGAAAGGGGGCCGGGAGCAGCAGCTCATTTGCATTTAAAGGGACACACACAAAAGGGCGTGTTTTTGTTCACACCCAAATAGGGCCAAATTTGACAAGTTATAATAAATGATCTGTGGGGTATTTTGAGCTGAAACTTAGACACATTCTGGGGACACCAGAGACTTATATTACATCTTGTGAAAAGGGGCATAATAGGTCCCCTTTAAACTAAATAAATAAAAATTATATTAAAATAAACAAAACATTTGATTAAAATACGTAAAATAATAATACATCTTACAATACAGTACTACAGTGAGTAGAAAAGAATAATAATGTAGCAAAAGAAACAATATTTTCTAAATAATATTTTACACATGAAAAAATATAACTGCCTTCGGATGGGGGTCTTTAAGCATCTAAACGCCATGACCAAAATAAAGCTTCAAAATGTTATATTTTGCAGCAGAAAGGATAAATACCAGTTTAATAGATTTGTAATATGGCTATTGTAATAAGTGATCAATTTCCACACAGTAAACTACATGAAAGTCAAAACTAGTGCACTACATGTGCAAGAGTCCTATTCTGTCTTTATAAGTTGACTGTATCTGTACTAGACTTTAAGTATGACAACTTTACAAAAAACAGTACCATGTTATTACTATTTTTATGGAATCTATCAAAGTGGCAATACTTGGTATTAGAGTATCATATAAATGTGATTGATTTCCATCAAGCAGCAGCAATGACACACTTAGAAAAAAAAGTACCAGAGTATTTTCAAGGTAACATGACAATATCATGGTTTTATTGACTCTTCCGTGATAGTGAAAGCACTACCACGTCATTACCATAATTTACCATGGTATTTCCTTTCAAGCCTATCGTTTTACCTGCCCGAGTACTTGAGCAGTTCAGCGTTGAGTTCCTCCTGTATGCCGCTCCGCTTCTTTCGCAGGTAGACGGGCGGCAGCGAGATGTGCCTGCGGTGCGTGTCCATTACCAGACACGAGTAACTCGCGTTCAGCAGCTTCACCGCGTCCGCGAACGACGGAATGAGACACGGAACCGCCGCAGAATTCCCGTCGGGTCTGGCCGTGACATTTCCACTAGATATCTGCGCTATCGTTGCCACGTCCGCAGGGTTTTTGACGGGCTCCGCTGCACCGTCCTCCTGAGTCCAGTTCGCCATGCCGAACACATGTGAATGAGCACGTGGTACGTTTGCTCGTGTGCTTGGAGGCGAAACGTGCGGAGTGATGTGCGACCACCAGCGGAGAGGAGGAGAACTACATATAAAAATAAATAAATAAAAATAATAAAAAACCTCTAGTGACTTTTTTTGGGATTTTTTTTTCTGTTTTTGTACAACTAGCTACATTTTTTAAATCACTAATATTAACTATTTAAAAGTAAAAAGAATAGAAAATTAGAATTAAATATAAAATAGAAATAAATAAATGAAAAAATATTTTTAACAATAAAAAAATGAATAAAGAGTATTACAGCACTTACAGAAAATACAGTATAGTTAGTCTACAGTACATATATTAAAGATTTCTATTAAAACAACTTAGTGAAAATGTTTTTGTGTGTGTTAATGGTTTAATCATCAGTCATTGTGCCACAAATTACATATGACGTCTTTATTTCATTTTCATATGAAGCCCCTATATAAAAATATTTTAAATTAATAAATATCTTTACAGGCATTTTACAGTGTGCACTTAATACGGTCAGGATAAAAGCATTCAGTATACAGTACCATACAATATCAGGATTACAATTTCAGATTCAACATTCCCTTTATCTAGATACAGGAAGAGAGAAAGAGATACAGAAAGAGAGAGAGAAGATAATTTGCATGCTTGTTTCGTTCTCAGATATCTGTTTTCCGTACGCTGGTTGTCAAGGTCTTCAGCACTGACCTCTCCTGAGGTCATCAGGTAACTGGACACTGATTGGCTGTCTGTCTGCTCAATACCGTTATCTGACGCTGCGTCTCCTCTGGATGCTGTCTCTGCTTCTACTGTCAGCTCGACTCAGCCAATCAGAGTGAAGAGCTGTCAGCCTGACTCAGCCAATCAGAGTGAATAACTGTGCTGTCAAGAGTGTGTGGGTGGCGAGCCGTCATGGAGAAGCGCTCCGTCCGTTGTAGGAGATTTGAGAGATGGCATTGCTGGTGTTATCCAAAACCTCCTGCGAACAGACAAACACACGGCCGAGTTTGTGAGGAGGTTGTGGTACGAGATGAGCACTCAAACAGACAGCTTCCTTTTTTAGCTACTGTATGTTTTTCCAAGTCCTGTGTGCCTGTAGAACTAATGGTGCAGGGAGAGAAACACTCTGAAGTTTAATAGTTAGGGTTTGTTCAGATAACTAATTGTAATAGAGTTGTTAGCTGTAACTTGAAGCAAGTGTGACATATACACAGAGAATCATAAGATAGTAAAAACTAGACACATTTAAAGGGATAGATCACCCAAACATGAAAATTTTGTCATTAATTACTCACTCTAATATCAATACAAACCCGCAAGACATTCGTTGATGATCTTTTTGATTAAATCTGAGAGATTTCTGTCCCTCCATTGACGGCTATGCAACTACCACTTTCAAGGCCCAGAAAGGTAATAAAGACATCATTAAAGGGGACCTATTATGCCACTTTCACAAGATGTAATATGAGTCTCTGGTGTCCCCAGAATGTGTCTGTGAAGTTTCAGCTCAAAATACCCCACAGATCATTTATTATAGCTTGTCAAATTTGCCCCTATTTGGGTGTGAGCAAAAACACGCCGTTTTGTGCGTGTCCCTTTAAATGCAAATGAGCTGCTGCTCCCAGCCCCCTTTCAAGAAGAGGGCGGAGCTTTAACAACTCACGCTTCGGTTGCTCAACAAAGCTGGAGAATCTCACGCAGCCAAAATGATGAAAGTGTTCAGCCTTACATTGTTCAAACCGGAGTCGACACTGATGGAGAGACTCAGGAAGAAGTTACAACTTTGAGAATGAAACTGGACGTTTCTGAATGGTTAGTGGATAAATTTATGTAGTTGCTGTGGAGTTGATTCAACTCATCGACTAGCATGTGTCATCATGTTAATCTTTTGTGCAAAATCCAGCATTGAATTGACCCTCATTTGTGAAGCAGTCCGGCGGAAAATGACGGCATGGGAACAACACTCTACTACAACAACTCTTCCTCTTCTCTAAAGCAGCCCAACATGGCCTCACCCCCTTTGATGTCTGTTCTCGGGGGTGGGGTTTATGTAAATTTTGGGGTTTGTGATGTCACCAATCAGGAAGAAGTTCGTTGTAATCCCTATACCAGCCATTTAATCACATGAATGAAAGTCTTACGGGTTTGGAACGACATGAGAGTGAGTAATTAATGACAATTTTTTTTTTTCATTTAAGACTTAAAATAAATGTTTAAACACAAACTAAATATGTTTTACAGCCTATTTTCATAGAAGAACCTTTTTAAGTTCCATAAAGAACTTATTTTATGAACAAATTCTGTGTACTGGCACTTTAAGGCAAGACATCAAAAACAAAATGTTTTTTCGTGCACTGGTCAATTTTGATATTTTGTCTTCTTTCAGAAACTATATAGTGGAAAGAAAACACCCAAAATACACATTTAAGTGTTAATTTATTTATTTCACTTCATCTATTTGTGTCTGTAGGGCCATATTATGCTCTTATACAAAGTCTTGATTTTGTTTTTGGGCTCTACTAGAATAGATTTATATGCTTGAATGTTCAAAACCACCTTATTTTTCATATATTCTCCATTGTTGCAGCTCCTCTCTTCCCAGTCTGTCAGTAACGCTCTGTTTAGTTCCTGCAAAGCCCCGCCTTCTGAAAAAGCACAATGTGCTCTGATTGGTCAGCTGGAGCAATGTGCTCTGATTGGTCAAACAGTTCTAGACACACTACTAACTCAACTAGGCCCCGCCCCTTTATTCTGCATATGCCTTGGGTGTGACGTGTTTGTTCCCGGAAGAAAACTCAAGACTACAATGGAGGCCTTTCAGGGAGTTCAGAAACAGTCCCTCTGGAGCAACATTATACACTGAAGAAAGATGAACATGTAAAAAAGCATAATAGGTCCTCTTTAAAGTTGAAATTTATTCCTATCTTTTGAAAGTTTTTACAGAGGGGTTTGTTCATTCAACTGATTTACCATTCATTTCAGAAAATCCTGTAATAATAAATAAATAATAAATGTATTTTGATTAATCAACCTAATCAACAATGGTGATGTCTATAAATTCAAATGTTTACCCTTCAGTGTTTACATCAAGGTCCTTTTAGTCTCCAAAAAGTCATATAGGAACTCAAATCCATAATAATAAAAAAAAGTAGCACATGTGTCCTACATGACTTTGGAATCATTCGCAATAAGACCAGAAACGCGTATTTAGAAAGCATTTGTAACTGAACGTCGACTGTAAGCGTGCGAGATCCACCGGCACACACAGACAGCACAGACATACCAGCTCCTGTCGTACCTTCTCTGCCATTTCGTGCGAGTGATGTAGTGAATGTTCTCTCTCCAGAAACATGCGCTGCTGTTCGCTGCTGGCCAGTCTGCAGGTCAGCCACGTGGACAGCGTGCAGCTGCTGATGCCCAGACATGCCAGAGACATGACGGCCAAATGAAGAGAGCGCATGGTGTCTGGACGCTTGACCAGTGCACGGACAAACTGGAAGTTCAGGATTCCACCAATTAACCCACAAATACAGCAGGAGGAAAATAAGATCATCTGAGAGAGAAAAAACATGCATATCATTAGCGGTTTGTGTCTATTGCATACATACATCATTAAAACAACAATGCATTATAAAAATAATAAACACACATTGCATGCTCACAATGTTAGCATAATAATGCATATTGCATGCATACGATATTACAATAAAAATGCATAATTCATGCATACATCATTAAAATAATAACGCATATTGCAAGCTAAGAATATAAAAATATGAACACATATTGCATGTATACATAATTAAAATATTAACGGATACTGCATGCATACAATAGTAAATTAATAACACGTAGCATGCTCACAATATTAGAATAATAATAATGCATATGTCACACATAAAATGTTAAAATAAAAAATGTATATTTCATGCATACATTAAAATAATAACACATATTGCATGTTCACAATATGAAAATAAAAAAGCATATTTCATGCATACATCATTAAAATAATAACACATTGCATGTTCACAATATTAAAATAATAGCAAATATTGCATGTATACATCATTAAAATATTAACGGATATTGCATGCATACAATAGTAAAATAATAACACATATTGCATGTTCACAATATGAAAATAAAAAAGCATATTTCATGCATACATCATTAAAATAATAATGCATATTGCATGCTCACAATATTAGAATAACACATACTGCATGCATACAATATTAAAACAATAATGCAAATTGCATGAATACGTCATTAAAAAAATAATGCATATTGCATAGCATACATTATTAAATTTTTTATACATTATTACAAATGCGTTAAAAGTTCAACTGTTAGAAATTAAAAAATATAAACTTAATTTAACACTCCATTGAATTATTTTTGTTTACAAATTACAGTACAGTTGTCTAAGTACATGTTGTTGTTAAGGTGTTGTTCAGAGTGATTTCAGTGCTCATAAAGGTCAAAGTAAATGAATCAGGAAGCGTATAGCACAGCAGAAATACTGTAAACGGAGGGTGAAGACGAAACCATTGTGTACTGGGAGAATGGATTGTGCTGCTCTGTGATTTTGTAATCGGTCAGACCACGTTCAGACAGTGACATTATCTGCCAGCAGAAAACTGCCAGCTCAACACTTCAGGACAGATCTGACCTCAAATTACACAAGAAACTTCTGACTCAGTCGCACATTAACACGTTGTCCTGGATAACACACCCCCTTTTAAGTGTGCTAGAAATGCTACTGTAACAGCTTGGATAAGATAAACTGCTTACAATAAAGGGTCTGCAAATGAGTAAAATGTAAATGTACTGCTGGTAGTCAACATGATTAAACTGCCATACAACTTGAACTATTTGTTTTTGAAGTATGCATGCAGTATGTATACGGTGCACTAAGTATGTCTATTGCCAGAAATGGAGTCTCTATTTACACTAAAGGCCCTATTTGAACAATCTAAGCGCATGGTCTGAAGCGCATGGCATAGGTGCACTTAGGGCATGTCCGAATCCACTTTTGCTAGTTTAACGACGGAAAAAATGGTTGGCGAGCCAGACGCATGGTGCAAAAGGGTTGTATCTAGTCTCTTAATGAGTTATGGGTGTGTTTTAGGCATAATGTGCAATAAACCAATCAGAGTCTCATCTCCCATTACCTTTAAAAGCCAGGTGTGCTGAGGAGCACAGCAACAATGCACCTGAACACACCTCGTTTTCAGACCAGCACGCCAATGGGTGCACAAATGGGCGCAAACGCATTTGCTATTTAAACAACGTGGGCGCTGGATGTGAAAATGATAACAGTGTCGGGCTGAAACTAGCAAAAAACACTTGCATCGTGCTTGCCGTCGCATTGTGCCAGGTGTATGATAGGGCCCTATGTGTAAATAGCTTGTTCTTTTGGCAAAGGCTATTTACACTAACTCTGCCTACCAATGTCTGGTTGGGCCACACAAGATTTAAAAAGACACGCGCTATTTAATGCGCTATATAATAGTAGCTTTTGTCGCAATCGACCCAAGTTCAACTCTTGCCAAACTCGCTCTTCTCCCTTTTCCCATCACATATCAGATTGAAAAGCCATTTGTTTTCAATAAAAATGAAGAAAATATTTGAAAAGTGGAAATAAAGAGCCTAACAAGTGTTTAATAATAATTTATGTTTATAATTTATAGGGGTAGGTGTAGGGAGGGCTTTATTGTCCCAATAAGGTGGCATCCATTTAATAATTTGAATGCCCATAACGAAGTGTCTATTTACACTAAGTGCAAATAGCATCTCTTGTTGGCAAACGCTGTTTACACTAGCTCCGCCCACCAATGTCTGGTTGGGCCACTCAAGTTATAAAAAAAGACTCACAGAATTCAATGTCTTTAGTGGCACAGCAGTAGCGAGTAAGACTCGCAGACCTGGCTTTTAACACGATCGATGCGGGTTCGAATCCGCCTTTTGCCGAGCTCGCATTTATTTTCAATAAAAATGAAGAAAATGTTCTAAAAGTGAAAATAAACTGTGAATGAGTGTTTAATAACATTAAAAGTGTTTATTGGGTAGGGTTAGGGGAAGGTGTAGGAAAGGTTTTTATTCTCCCAATAAGGCAGCATCCATTTAATAATTTTAATAAATATAATCATTTACACTCTATGATATTATTTCATCATGTTAATGTACAAAAATACTGAGGTGCAAATAGTATCTGCCAATATAAAGTATAGATAGCATCTAATTACTATTTACTCTTATTGCAAAGAACTGATACTTTTACATGGTGTAAATAGAATCTATCGCTATTTTCACTTAGTGTAAATAGCATCTATCGTATTTTTTACAGGTAAAACACAGGTAAAAAAATAAATACGGAAAATTCCATTAAATGAATACAGTATATTGTGCCCTATTTTTACAGAGCGTATATTATTGTTGCTTCCTCTTAATGTACAACAACACTGAGGAGCAAATAGTATCTGCCACTATAAGTATAAATAGCTTCTAACAACTATTTGCACTTATTGCAAAGAACTGCTACTTTTATATATAGTGTAAATAGAATATATTGCTATTCTCACTTAGTGTAAATGGCATCTATTGCTATTTGCACTTAGTGCAAATGGCCACTGCCTGATAGAAAAAGCAATTTATTGGCATTTCCATTCATATAGAAGGTTGCTCAGTTCATTCATGGCACCCTGGAAGTTTGCACCCTGCATACTGCAATCTTTGCTCATGAGCCAATCAATATGGAGCTGAAAGAATACACAAATATTTTTAAATAGCCATCAGTGGAAAAGGATGTGTTGGTTATGGCATCTACCAGCAGGGCATTTCTGAAGCATTATTTGATACACAATACTTGCAATAATAAAATTAGATTAAAATTAAAAATTAAGATGCAATATAACTATATTTATTTCTAACTTTCACTGTTTTAAACACGTTTTGAGGTCATGTGACAGCAAATGTAGCATACGACTATTTAGAACATTTGTTTTTATATTGTTTCATATACAATTTTAAATTATAGAAGGGAATAAGCAGCATTTAATTTCAAACACAGCCATTCTGTCATCATTTCCCTAAATTATTGCATTATCGATTCTGCAAAAACTGCATACCATCTCTTTCATCCTTTTACTGTAACAAAAATAGTATGCAGAACATAATCATCATCAGCATACTATTATGCTAGTATTCCATTCATAGCACAGTCCATATCACATTACACACTGAGAAGAAACAGCCAAAACACACTTTTCTGCAGTATGTTCGTGGAACAGCACTGTCTAAACCCTGCTGAGATGAGACTGTCCACAGGGACTAGAAGTCTATATGGTTTAAAGACGAAACACATAAGTGTTCTTGAGTAGCTCCTGACGTTACTGTCAGGAACTCAGAACCATTACAGGCAGACGGGGAGGGTTTCCTTTTAGCCGTACAGTAACATTACAGGCAGGGCGTATAAAGGTCCTGTGAAACAAAATCAATCAGCAGGAGAGGAGGGAGATAAAATGAGAAAAGGTAAAGCGTGTTTGAGGACGAAGCTGAAAGCTTGTACACAAGAAATCAAAGGTAAACATGTAACGATATGAAAAGAGACAAGTGGAGAGCAGGATGGAGAGACACGAAGCCTTTCAGACTGAAGTTTCACTTCAGTATTGATTTGTGATTAACACTCTCCGCTGGGGCGGCTCACTCCACTCCAAGGTGGCTAATTGAATCTCCTCTCTCCAGTGAAGTATCCTGGGATATTTACACAGACACACACACACACACACACACACACAACTGTGAGCTGAAGCCGGTCTCTGGCGTGGACATTCCTGACCATGTACATGTTTATATTGATGTCCACAACAAATTATTTCTATTCTAGATTTCATTAGCATTTCTAAAATAAGAACACAGTGTGGTGAGACACAGTTTATGTATTAAAGTGCCCCTATTTTGCTTTTTGGGATATCAAAGTGCACAACAAATAAAGTTATTGTCTGCTAAAAGAAAGAATCAATTCTGCACTGCGGAAACGAGTCGTCAGTCTCACTTCCTGCTCAAACCCACATTTTGTAATAAATTTGCATAATGCCTGCCTATAGTTTTCATTGGCTGCTGGTGAACGATGTTTACTTTGCTCCACCCTCAAACACTAGTTGTAGCTGAGACTGGAGGAGTTTGGTTTGTGTTGTCAACATGTTGTCAATGCGTTGAGAAGACACTGTTTTCTGTGCTGTGAATCCACTTTGCTCCACTTAAACAGGATGAGACTTGCGCTGGAATTGATACGGTAAAACCGACGCCATCATTACTGTTCACATCACTGTGTATAAAGTACTGAGGAAGATCCAGAGCTGAAATTCAGATATTGGGCGTTTTGTTTCTGACACGCACCGTAAGCGGTTGACCAATCGCAACGGACTGGGCCATCTGACCAATCAGAGCAGAGCAGGCTCTCAGAAAGGAGGGGCTTATAGAGACCGAATCCTTTATTAAACCCTTTCAGACTGTGAGAAAAGAGCTGATGCTGCAATGGATATTATATGGAAGATTGTTTCCACAACTGAGCAAAAAAAGGTAATTGCGACTTTTTATCTTACAATTCTGACTTTTTTTCTCAGAATTGCTTGATATAAAGTCGCAACTGCGAGTTATAAAGTCAGAATTGCGAGATATAACCTTGCAATTGTGAGAAAAAAAATTCAAAACTACAAGACATAAACTCGCAATTTGGACTATTTTCTGAGAATTATCTCGCAATTCTGACTTCTTTTCTCAAAATTGTGATATAAACTCACAATTGCAATTCTGACTTTACAATACGCAATTGCAAGTTATAAAGTCAGAAATGTGAGATATAAACTCTTTTTTTTTCCTTAGAATTGGACTTTATATCTCCTAATTCTGAGAAAAGAAGTCAGAATTGCGAGATATAAACTCATGATTGCGCGAAAAATGACAGAAATTTGTGAAAAAAGTCAGAATTGTGAGACATAAACTCGCAATTGCAAGAAAAAACATTCAATTCTGACTATATCTTGCAATTCTGACTTTATAACTCACAACTGCAAGTTTATATCTCGCAATTCTGAGAAAAAAGTCAGAATTGTTAGATAAAAACTCACAATTATCTTTTAAATTGTTTTATTCCGTGGCAGAAACAAGCTTCCATGATATAATCGTTGACAGCCCTAATATATTTACTTTGGATGCATGTACAGCTATTGTAGGAGACCTCAAAACAAAATTAGGAACCTTTAAAATAGAATAATAGGGCCACTTTAATACAGTAGAAATTTGTTTTAGAATTCTACAGTTTATTCTTGTATTTGTGTTCTACACTCTTAAAATGGCTACAATTAGAAACCAAAACCATTTAAAGTTCCATTTAGAACCTTACATCCTCGAGAACAACAATATGTACTGGTGCTTTAAAGAACCCAGAAACCTAAACACTGATCTGAATGAAACATCAAGAGCCTTCAACTCAATCAAACTGAGTAGAGAGAAGTGTTCATCCATTTTAGTTCTAGAAGATTCTTCTAGAAGAATAAAAAGTGTATGTGTTCTAGTATACGCTGGAAAAAAAAATACTGTAGGATTCACTTTGAAACAAATTTCACAGTGAAATTGTGCAACAGTGAATTAAATATGAAAAGACTAAAATAGTGTTTTACATGTAAAACTGTACCCCAATGATCTCTGAAAAAGCATGTAGAGTATATGATCTGGAGACTAGAGAATGTGTACTGTACAGTACAGTGTGTGTTCTACAGTAGTGTACAGAAGAGCTCTAGTACAGTGAAGTATGTGTACTTGTACAGTTGAATGCGTGCATGAGAATACTAAAGGGCGTACTCACAATCAGTCCTGTCCTTTTCCGTGCACACAGCATGCCACACAGTCCACAGATAAGAAACTATGAGAGAGAAAACGTGATCAGTCATATTTGATCAACTTACCAGAAATGAACCAAATGAAAATTGAAAACATGCAGAAAACCGGAGGAAATGTGACACAATTACACTGAATTCAGATGACAGTAGAGTCAGCACTTATAAGACCTGAACTGGACACAAATTAAGTTAATGATGGAAAGATATCACAACCTCACAGAAACACCAGACAATGAGTCTTATCTGACATTTTTAGAGCAAACAGAAACATGTATCTGTGAAGAAAACAACCTAATACAACTTTATGATGAATCATTAAGTTATGACATCAGAAAGTGTGCAATTCAGCTCAGATTTCCTGTACTGTACCATGGTACAATATTGATATCAGATACATCACAGTACGTTCATACTGTATACTATATATTAAGGTACATTAAGGTCTGGTTCCATGGTACTACTATGCCCAAAACATGGTAGAACCTTGGTACCTTTTGACCGACAACAAATCATTTTTAATAAAAATACTGTACAAACATTCAGTGGCTGAGAGTTTTGATAGAACAGCTCATTTATTAAAGCTGAATAAGACTAAAAAAAAAAGTGAGACGTACACACACTCCGCTCCATACCGGAGAAGCGTCGCCCTGCTGCGTCTTGTGTTCCGCTTTCGCCCGGCAGATGCCCACCGCGCCCAGGACGATGCTGGACACCCCGAGCCCTATCTCCAGCGTCGACAGAACCAACAAACTCCAGATGATCTTCCGGCTAGAGCACATCTTCTCTCGGGCATCCTTCCTGACCGGTGCGCAAACCGCTTCACTCCATGTCTTCACAGATAAAGCAAACACATTAAATCCAGAAAAGTCCGCAGATGACATCTACTTAAGTGATTTCTCCTAAACGGATCAGTGCGCAAAGGCGCTCTCCATGATGCGTAAACGCCACCAGTTTAACTTTATCCTCCTCCTCACTCTGTTTACCATGCTTCTCCTCCTGCCCCATGTGATTTCCCTCAGTTTCAATGCCCCGCCCACAATCACCCCCGAAATTCTTTTATAGTACTGCAGTGGAACGCTTCTAAAATACTTTTATAATCGTTATTTAATTATATGTGTAACGTAATTCTTTAGAACGATAATTGTTACTAACGTTCTAAATCGAATCTGGCGGGAGAAGTTGCGAAGAGCGCGAGCGCAACACTGTCAAACAGAGGAGCAGGTGTCCTGACGCGCGCGCGCGCACACACACACACACACTCGGTTATGCGCAATAGTGCGTAAAAGCGCGGATTGTGGTAAATTGCATAAAACCAGTGAGTTGGACACATGTCAGCACGGCACATTAAGACATTCAATCACATTTTATTAGAAAGGACTTGAGTGGAGCGAATCCATAGTCATGCACATAAAAGTCCTCTCAGAGAGCTTTATATAGGAGACTAAAACAAAAAGCGTGCTGTTTCTGGGCACTTTTGATGATTATATTTGTGGAAGTTCCCACACATTATCAACGCGCAAATGATGCCTAAAACATTTCTAGGGACATTTACAGAGGAAAAAAGCAAAATGGACAGTGTAAAAGCTGATGCACATAGATGTTACTTTGAGGTTTTGTTTATTGGCCAGGCAGTGATATGGATTCCTATAAAGCAGATTCATGCACAGTTATCTAGAGGGCTGTAGAGCTGAGCATTACACCGCATTACCTAGAGCATTTTGTTATCTCAGATCACACTCACAAGAAATGTTTATTTGCAAAATCACTTACTCACTGGTTGGCCAGAAAAGAAAATTGCTGTCTTGAAACAAAGTAATTTAATTTATCCAACTAAATGGCTTCTCTAAATAATTCATAACCAGATTTCATATGGAGAACTTGAAAGAATAGTAAACAAAATACTGAAACGCTGTCCAGTTGCTCTGTGAATGTCTGTAATAGACTGTAGCACTTCATACGCTCATTACAGGATAAAATAACATCAATACAACACATCCACAGTGGTAAATGTATAAGCCTGTCCTCATGCTGCAGTGTGCTGAAGATTGTGTTTTCAGTGTGTCTGCAGCAATCACAGACAGTTCAACCCAAACCTAAAACAGCAACTTTCCGCTGAAGGATGTTTGCGTTACCGTAACAACAGCAGCTCTAAAACAACAGACTGTTATTGCACCGTTTCACTGCAGGTCTATTTTAGGTGGCCGATATTAGATTTACATACATTCATAATATACAGATTTACATTACATTTCCATTTGATGTTCTTCACCAGTAAGTATTTCAACAAGAGATATCAGCAAAAAAAAAAAAAAAAAAAAAATAAACAAACAATGGAAAGGTTTGCCTGTCTGATTTCCAATAAACAATCAATATGAATATCTTAAAACATCCATCATTTTTGCAAATAGTGGTTAATTGGGGTTTTTCTTTACTGACAGAATTATCAGAATATGTACAAAATTCTGACAAAAATAAAATATAAAAGCAAACATGAGTTAATTGGTCTTTTATGAACAGCATATATATATATATATATATATTTTTTTTTTTTTTTGAAAATGTATATAACTTTTTCCCTTATTTGGCCATTGGAATACAAGCATTAAAGGATTAGTTCACTTTCAAATGAAAATTAGCCCAAGCTTTACTCACCCTCAAGCCATCCTAGGTGTATATGACTTTCTTCTTTCTGATGAACACAATCGAAGAAATATTAATAAATATCCAGACGCATCCAAGCTTTATAATAGCAGTGAGCGGGATCAATGAGTATGAGCTGAAGAAATCCACATCCATCCATAAACATATTCCACACGGCTCCCGGGGGGTTAATAAAGACCTTCTGAAGCGAAGCGATGCATTTGTGTAAAAAAAAATCCATATTTAACAAGTTATGAAGTAAAATATCTAGCTTCCACCAAACCGCCTTCCATTTTAAACTTACGAAAAAATGGAAATGGCGTCACGTCAGTTAAGCTCTTTACATAAGTTGAATAGGGAAGGCGTAGGACGTAGCGTAAGCTTTTTGAAATGCGAGAGTTTTACACTTTCTTCGTAAGTTGAATACGGAAGGCTACTTGTTATATATGGGGTTTTTTTCTACACAAAGGCATTGATTCACTTCAGAAGGTCTTTATTAACCCCCGGGAGCCGTGTGGAATATGTTTATGATGGATGGATGTGGATTTCTTCAGCTCATACTCATTGATCCCGCTCACTGCCATTATAAAGCTCGGATGCGTCAGGATATATTTATTAACATTCTATTGTGTTCATCAGAAAGAAGAAAGTCATATACACCTAGGGTGGCTTGAGGGTGAGTAAAGCTTGGGGTAATTTTCATTTGAAAGTGAACTAATCCTTTAAACATGCTTTAAACATCAGTCTTTATTATGCTGTCAGGATTTCTGGATTTCGCCTCATTCCTGTATGGTATAATTTGCCTCCATCATTTGCTAATATGCTTGGGAACATCAGCCGTCTGTAATCTCAGCATTGATTCGATAACAAGACACCCCCGTCTGCTGAGTCATCAAACTAGCGCTTGTTCCATGTTCAGCCACTTTTCCATCTTCACCCAGTGTGGCCGTCGTGCTTTCCTCCCTCTCTCTCTTATTTGCAGGGTTTGTGGGAATGTGAAAGTGCTGAATTGATTGTCAGTTTCAAGACCCAGTTGTGACCGGTGATCTAGAAATAGCAGGGTGGAAAGGGTGGAGATATTTTTAGAACCTGCGACCGTGTGTAAAGAAGAAGGAAAGAACAGTGTGTATTGTTTGCTCTTCAGGTACTGCTGTAATATCACACAGTTCTGAAAGATTGTTTGTGCTGTATATTCCTGTGAGGGCCAACAACTTTATCACTTCGTGTTAGTCCTATTCTTCCTTTTTAACCA
Source organism: Ctenopharyngodon idella (assembly GCF_019924925.1). NCBI lineage: Eukaryota > Metazoa > Chordata > Actinopteri > Cypriniformes > Xenocyprididae > Ctenopharyngodon > Ctenopharyngodon idella. The sequence continues at coordinate 17,181,235 of NC_067238.1, read as the reverse complement.
CAAAATGATGTAGCCATGCTAACCAGTCAAATTCATTCATATTTCTTTTTCACGTTCTGACAAGGACAGTGAGCTGCAATGAAATGAATGTGCAAAGAATGCAAATTAATTCATAAAGTCCAAAGTCAGGTGTGAGATATTTGATATCCCTTACTTCTGAACAGATGTCATTAAGACACAGCATAACAAAGCTACTGTCAGCTTTGCAGGTGTTTGATTGTCAAAGAAGTCTCTTGGTAACCAAACTGCGGAGGTTAAACGATGCTATGCAATGCATTTGTTGTGCAGGTGTGTGTTGATCAAATGAGGATCATTTACACACCTGTATATCTGTGAAAATGTGCTTGACGTATGTTATCATCATGTAAAAAGATGCATTATATTTGCTTAAAAATTAATGTTTATAATTGTCTGTGTAGGTAAGTATGCGATTTCGGATGCAGCATGTATTGTAAGGCTATTTATAATTCTGCTATGAATGATGGGAAATGTAGTTTAGCAATGCAAGCTTCCTGCCTCATAAACTAAATGAGTGATTTTTTTTTTTTTGAATGTTTAATTACTATTCTTTTTTTGTTCAAAATACACAAAATGTGTACAAAGTAAACTTCACAGTCAAGTTATTCACATGCAATAACTTTTTAGTGCTCACAAGCAATCTCATAAATCTCATAAATATGATTTTCCAGCATGACCTGAAGGCAGCATGATTGCTCTAGACCAGACAATTCCCTTAAAATGCTGAAGATCAGAGTATTTTTTGAGAGCAAGTAATTTCCCCTCCCTTGGTGGTTCTGTCCTGTCGTTTGTCCTCCTGTGTCTCAGTTTGGCTCTTTGCACCATATTAACTTCCATTAGCATCACTGCAGTAGGACAGAAGAGCTGCTTATACACGCTTTCACATCCTCCATCTATTTATAACCACCGCAGTCTGTTTGTGTCTGTTCATCCTCCTCCTTTCTCTTCCTCGGTCTTTCTCTTCATGTAAATCACTGTGTTTCTGTCCACTTGCAAACTCGGCTCCGTTCCAAAACGGTGAGCTGCCTTGCTGTTTACTGCCTACATAGACAGCTACTGATGCTTGACATTTTTAACCGATACTGGTATTTGGACACCGCTTTGTGCACTAGGGCACAGTCATGCTCTAATAGAAAATGGCCACAAACTGTTCCCACAAAGTTGGAAGCATAGCATTGTCCAAAATGTCTTGGTATGCTGAAGCATTAAGATTTCCCTTCACTGGAAGTCAGGAGTCTATAGCCCAACCCCTGAAAAACATGCAGCCCCATACCATTCTCCTGGCATCTGCCAAACCAAGACTCATCTATCAGACTGCCAAACAGAGAAGTGTGATTCGTCACTCCTCAGAACATGTTTCCACTGCTCCAGAGTCCAGTGGTGGCATGCTTTACATCACTCCTTTCGATGCTTATCTTTGTTTGAGGTTTGCATGTGAAACAGAGGCCAGCTAGTGAGAGCTGTGCAGGTAAACTTCACTTCCCTGATCTCAAGAGGTGCACTAGCGACTGAGGCTATAGTCTGGGGTCTTTAGCGTCCTTGTTAGCGCACCTGCCTCTGATGCCTGAGACGCTCTGTTTGAGTCCCACTCAGAGCAGGGTGAGTAGGACCGGAGGGGTTACGTTGGTGCCGTGACCCAGATGGCAGTGAGATTTAGGGGGGTGAGTATAAAGGAGGCCAGCTAGTGAGAGCTGTGCAGGTAAACCCCACTCCCCTGATCTCAAGAAGCACGCTAGCGACTGCCGCTAAAGCCTGCGGTCTTTAACATCCTTGTTAGCGTACCCGCCTCCTATGCCAGAGATGCTGGTTCAAATCCTGCTCAGAGCAGGGCGAGTAGGACTGGAGGAGTTACATTGGTGCCGTGACCCGGATGGAAGTAAGGTTTAGGGGGGTGAGTGTAACGGAGGCCAGCTAGTGAGAGCTGTGCAGGTAAACCTCACTCCCCTGATCTCAAGAGGCACACTAGCATCTAACGCTAGAGACTGCGGTCTTTAGCGTCCTTGTTAGCATGCCCAACTCCCATGCTGGAGACTCCGGTTCAAATTCCGGTCGGAGCGGGGCGAGTAGGACCGGAGGGGTTACATTGGTGCCATGACCCGAATGGGAGTGAGGTTTAAGGGGGTGAGTACAACAGAGGCCTGCTAGTGAGAGCTGTGCAAGTAAACCTCACTCGCCTATTCTCAAGAGGCGCTCTAGCGACTGATGCTAGAGACTGCGTTCTTTAAGGTCCTTGTTAGCACGCCCGCCTCCCATGCCTGAGACGCCGGTTCGAGTCCCGCTCGGAGCAGAGCGAGTAGGACCGGAGGAGTAACATTGGTGCCGTGACTCAGATGGGAGTGAGGTTTAGGGTGGTGAGTGTAATGGAGGCCTGCTAGTGAGAGCTGTGCAGGTAAACCTCACTCCCCTGATCTCAAGAGGCGCACTAGCCACTGAGGCTAGAGACTGCGGATCTTTAGCGTCCTTGTTAGCAAGCCTGCCTCCCATGCTAGAGACACCAGATCAAATCCCGATCAGGGTTACACATGCAGCTGCTCAGCCATGGAAACCCATTCCATTAGTCTCCCACCGCACAGTTTCTGTGCCGATATTAATGCCAGTGGAAGTTTGGAACTCTTCAGCTGTGGAATCAGCACAGCGTTGGAGACTTTTACTCACCATGTGCCTCAGCACTCGGTAACCCCACTCTTTGACTTTCGTGGTCTTCTGCTCCATGTCTGCTGTTCCTAAAAGCTTCCACTTTCCAAAAACACCACTTACAGTTGACTGTGGAATATCTAGCAAGGATGCAATTTCACAAACTGATTAATTGCAAAGGTGACATCCTATCACAGTGCCACGCATGAATTCACTGAGCTCTTCAGAACGACCCGTTTCTCCACAAGTGTTTGTAAATGCAGACTGCATGGCTAGGTGCTTGATTTCATACACCTGTGGTAATGGGTCGGATTGAAACACCTGAATTAAGAGGTGTGTCCTGAATGTATAATGTTTATGACTGATGCTCTTGAATTGATCATCAATCATTTGTTTGCAGATGTCACATTGGTTTTATGTTTTATCATCTAGTGCAATGATATTCAATATATTTTAATGTGGTTTAAGTGTCCAAATACTTTTGTGTGGCCTTTGTTACATTATTCGACTTTAACCCCATGATGTTTTGACTCTTTGCATCATTATACTAGAGCTCATTTTCCCTGCAATAACTATGTCAGTTTTGACACACTGCAAATGTGCCCATGTCATGGATCGCCCTGGAGCCTTGTTTAATGGTCCACAAGGGAGTGCTTGAATCTGAAGGGGTCCTGCCAATGTGCTGTTTTATTGGCACATACTGAGAACATCTCCGCCTGTGAACGCGTGGGACCCAGTTATAATGATACGACCGCTGTTAACAACAAGGCTCAGTTAAGTTTAGAGTTCTAACTGTAATTTTAGTGAAAAATGGATCAGTGTATCAGTGTTATTGTGTGTTCCTCTTGTAATCCATAATTGTCAGTGCCTTGTTATAAAGTGATGCAATTTCTAAGCCACTACCAGTGGGTATCCACACAAACCCCGTACTTGAGGTAAAGTACAGATACGCTATTGAAATATTACTCCAGCAACTCTTTTAAAAATGTTAAATTTCTACTTGAGTAAAAGGGTGACATTATTATGAATGATGTCTTTCTGTCATAAATGCATACATGCAACGATTACTCTTTTACAGCTGGTTTAGAGCTTAACCTTGCAGCCATTAATAACCCAAATATGTATAAATAATAGCCTAGCAATATTCGTCATTATGGAAACTTCCTCAAATTGGCTCATTCTGAATCAGGCATGCCCAGTTCAGAGAGTTGTTAACTTTGATGTCACACATAGCTGAACACACCTAATGTCTATGGAGTACCTTTTTAAGATTCACAACAAATGTAACTTCATTTTCTTCAGCAAACAAATGTGTGTTGGTGCTCTGAAGAGTCTATAATGAAAGTCTATAATCGTTTTAATCTTCAGAATGGTCAGATGTGTCCTAACTGGTCCACATTAACCAGCCAAACCTTGACACTTCATCAATGTATTTTATCATTCTTGTGCTGCCACAGAGAATGATGGGAAATGTAGTTTAGTGATGCAAACCTGTGCCTCATAAACTGGCTAAATGAGTGTTGTGTTCTGGCAAGTTCTGGCAAATCTTTTGGTAAATACTAAATAACTTTAGTTGGAACTGAGTTTCCCACTGGTAAAAAAAAACAGCATTGTAAATACAATCATTACAACATTACTTTAATGTTCTTTAGAAAGAAAAAAAAAAGAGAGAGAGAGAGACAATTGCCTTAAAATGCTAAACATCAGGGTATGAGTATAATCTAATTATGCAGCCAAACTTGAGTCCATGCACTCAGAAAATGTGGACACAATGCACAGATTAAACCAGATAATGCCAATTTGTGGAAATGCCATTCTGAACATATTTGTATAGCGCAACAATGATGCAAAAATGCTTGGGAGAGCAGTGTTTTAATAATGAACATATTGAGTGCGGCAATCAATTTCTGTGTTAGCTGTGCATGTTTAGTTCAGGGTTAGCTCAACTTTCTTGTCAGCATTAGCAAAATAAGCTAAAACTTCTTACATCTGCAGATTCTGACAGAAAATCCCTGTTGGCCATTGACAGTTCCCACATTTAATGCAGCAACGGTCCTGAAAAAAAAAACCCTAAGGGGACATATAACTCTTCAACACTCAGCTGTTATGGTATTACCAAAAAATATACAATAGTTTATTAGGCTTGTTGGTAATATTGGCATTCTTTGTATGTATGTATGTATGTATATGTATATATATGTATGTATATGTATATATATATATATATATATATATATATATATATATGCCAAAATGCAAAAATGACTCATCAGTTGCATATGGGCTTAATGTAATGGCAAATTGGCAATAAAAAAAATAGGCAAAATGTGTATTTTTTAGTGTGTTTGTGTGTCCATAAATTCACTGAAACATGTTTTTTTTTGTTTGCAGGAAATTCACAACTTTCACTTTTTGAGGAACTTTTAGTTGTAAAAAATCCTCATGGTTATAATGCCCAAAAATGTTTTGAAGTAATACTGCATTGGTCAGTAAACAAGGACTCCGGGGTCTTTCTTGTATCCCTGAGGAAGATAAAGGGAAAAACAGCCTGTGGCGAGCCCGAATGACAGAACTGCTTGAGAGAGCAGTGTTTTATCTGCGGGAGGATCGGTGCATTGTATGCTAATTGTTTGAAAGCACCATTTTTCCTCACAATGGCCAGCATCAGACACGTCTATATGCTGATGTTGTAGATTTCTTGTGGGAAATGAATGCACAAAGGCGATATACTGCAAAAGATGTTTCACACAGCAGTGAATGTGAAAACACAAATGCACAGAATCCAGTACAGTTTGCCTGTTCAAATAACTGCTTTAACTTTCATTAGAATGATTTCTGAAGGATGACTGAAGATAATGATGCTGAAAATTCAGCTTTGATCACAGGAATAAATTTTAAAATATATTACAATTGTGATATTTCACAATCTTACAGTTTTCACTCTATATTTAATTAAATAAATATATGTTTTAAGAATGTTTTGTTAGAAGTTATGGAAACATTATTTCTGAATGTTTTCTGAACATTCAAAGCATCCAGTTTTTTAAATGTTTAAAAAGTGTTTTTTTTCTTGGTTATAGAACGTTAAGGAAACATTCCATTTGATCATTTTGCAAACATTACAGGAACGTTACTTTTGAATGTTCTCTGAACATTCTGAAACAATTAGTAGCATTTTAAAAACATTAGATAAACATCCAACTTAAAATGTTTTAGGAAAAAATGCTCTAGGATGATGTATAAAAAGTGTGTTTCTGCTAACTTTTTGAGAACATTATTAAAAACCAGACAACTTTGAGTGAATGTTCTATTAACGTTACTGGAAGAGCGTTTGGTCATAACTTTGAGAGAACCTTGCCAAAACATTACACTGTGAAAAAAAAAAGAGAAAAAAAAGTAAAATTTACTTAATTTTTCTTTTGCAAGGTTTTGCATGCTTATTTTTTAAGTAAATATCACATATGGAATTAAGCAAAATATACTTAACTAAATTAAGTAGATTTAACAAAGAAAATAAGTAACTTTAACTTGGCAAGTTAAAGTTTAAGTAGTTGGAGTACATATTACGCAAACAATATAACACTGAATTAGGCCATGCTTTTAAAGTGTATGCTTTACTTAGAGCATCTAAATAAATAATACAGTAGATATTGGCTAGACAACATATCTACATAACAGAAGTAATGTGGTACCCACCTGAACACAGACATCTCAATACTTGGTACACAATAACAGTAACATTTGTTGGATCATTTTTGAATGTCATTTTAAGTAGAAAATTAACTCCAGATGTCACAAAACAGCAAGTTCCTAAACCTAACAATAAAAGCAATTATAAAACAGTGTAAATACAGCTGGAAAACAGTGCATGATGGGAACACCAATATCAGAAAGTTGAGTATGTTGATATTTACGCTTTAATTTTTACAAGCTTAAATTGAATACTAATATAGAATTTATGTTTTGGTAATTTTTGCCCTGAACTAACATATTCAGAAATTACATTTGTTTTTTCTGTAATATTTTAGATTTTTATCAGTGTATGAGAATGTTAGCTGAGGTCTTGGTGAGCATAAGAGACTTCTTTCAAAAACATTTTAAAAATCTGAAATATTCCAAACTTTTGCATTAAGTAAATAGGATCACTTTTGGGAATGTTTTGGAGAAACTCATGGCGTCTCCATCTGATGTAACACAATTGATCGGCTTCTTCCTGAACCGCACACAAAGTCCCTGAAGGTTTGACTTGAGCGAGACAGAATGGACTTAGTGAGAGGATGAGGAGGATGAGGAGAAGTGTCCTGTTACAGAAGCCTCAGTGTTTGATGACTTGGAGAAAGTGACTTAACCTGAGAAGAGATGATGGCAGCAAAGACAGCCGAGATCAATGGGTCAGGTCCTCTGCTGTGGAAATCAATCAACCTCCAGCTCAAATGAAAACACCCTTCAACTGGTTTAAGACCAACGCTGTCTCAGATGTTTCTCCTGAAAGTCCTTTGGAGAAATAAAAGGCACAAACGAGTCAATAGTTGTCATAAAGCACGAGCTAAAAAATGAATGTGGAGCAGCTCAGATCATTTGATTAGAAATGTGTGAGTTCATATTGAGATCTCTGACTTTTGACTGCAGACTTGGCAAATCTGAGCACATCATTGAGATCTCTTCTGAAACTCCAGATGAGACACATGTGAGATTACTGGAATCTTTTCCTCACACTGTAAATGGTGATTTTTTTGAAGTTATAAATAAAACAAAGATTATTGGAGTATGTTTTACAAGAAAATACAGTAACACACCAACTTTTTTTTCAGTGCAGAGAGCAATTACGATATTAAAGAGATCTCATTTGTGATCTTTCTTCACTGTGACTGCATGTGTGAGACCTGGTAAAATGATTTTGTCTGACCTCAGTTTTTCAAACATCCCTTGGCAGTGAAACAGCAGTCTAAGAAAGAGACCTGACAGCCTGTCAACAGACGTCCAAACGTGTCCGATCCTCTCAGCGGGATGGAGCTCCATATTCTGACACCGCAGTGAGTGTGATTCCATGTGAAGGAGTGAATTAGGAGAGATCTTTCCTGATTTACACAACAGGGCTGAAAGTCCTTCATGACGTCAGACGGTGGAAGTTCTCTCACAGCAGAGGAGACGGTCAGCATGCTGTGTGATGAATAATAAACAGTTTCACATCTCAAGCATGCAAAAGATTTTCACATGTTCATAATACTTGAGTGAGATAATGAAAGTTTGAGAGAAACTTATTCCTGTCAATCAGCCCAGCGAACAGGGAACAGTCTCAGAACGTTCTGGCAAGGTTCTCTCAAAGTTATAAACAAATGTTCTTCCAGAAGGTTCGCTTGGAGTTATCTGGTCTCTAATAGTGTTATCAAACATTAGCACAAAAAGTTATTTAAACATCATTCATAGAATGTTTTTCTGAAATATTTTAGTTGGACATTAGTCTGATGTTTTTTAAATGTTACTACTTTTTACTTTTTTCAGATGGATCAGAAAACATTTAAAAGTAACATTCCCATAACAGAGAAAACATTCCCTTAATGATTTCACTAACGTTCACCAAGAACTAAACATTTTTAAAAGATTTGAAAAAAAAAAACTGGACATTTTTTATGTTCTCAGAAATAACGTTTTTATAACTTAATAGCAACGTTAGCAAAACGTTCTTAGAACATATTTTGTTAGCTGGGACAGTGGAACTGCAGCTTACCTTATTTTCCTTGTATTGATTCTCATAAATTTTATAGTAAAATCTTGAGCAGCAAATCAGCATAATAGAGTGATTTCTGAAGGATCATGTGACACTGAAGACTGGAGTAATGATGCTGAAAATTCAGCTTTGATCACAGGATTTTAAAATATATTCACATAGAATTCACAGTCTTTGCACGTTTGCTTTGTAGACACTGGATCGGTACTTCCACCTACGTCACGCGTGACCTTTCTGACGTGATTACGTACTGAAATGCATGGCTCATTGCAGAGCAGTGCAAGATGAGCATTTGTGGTTAAAAAGTATATACATTTTTATTTTTTTAGAAAATGACAGATCATTTCACTAGTTAAGACCCTTATTCCTCGTCTGGGATCGTGTAGAGTCCTTTAAAGCTGCACTGAAACTGACATTTGGACCTTCAACCCATTGTTAAAGTCCACTATATGGAGAATAATCCTGGAATGTTTTCCTCTAAAACCTTAATTTCCTTTCGACTGAAGAAAGAAAGACATAAACATCTTGGATGACATGGGGGTGAGTAAACTATCAGGAAATTTGAATTCTGATGTGAACTAATCCTTTAAACTGTACACTTTAGAATGACTTTGTTTTTCTTTAAAGCGTCCTGTTTGATATTGTCCATCTTATATAACCATGGGAAGCATTAAACACAACCTGACAATGTTCAAAACATGATCCGTGTCACGTAACTACAGAAGTGCTGAGCAGGAGACTGGCATACATGCTGCTCGCTCAAGAACTGCTCTCTGAAGGACAACACGATGCCATGCCTGTGCCGTTGGGCTGTTACTGTGAGACACTCTGTCTCCAGACAGCAGAAGAGGCGAGAGTCCTGACGATGACATACTGGGCCGCAGTTGGACCGGTTCCTTTCAAAGCTGCCTTGGAAAGTCAATGAGAAAAACACACCTGAAAACTAACAGGGAACGTTCTGAGAACTTTGGCTAATGTTCTAAAAGCTATGACCAAACGTTCTTCCAGTAGTAATGTTAATGTTCATTCAAAGTTATCTGGTCTTTAATAATGTTCTCAAAACACACACATGTAATTTATACATTGTTCATGGAACTTTTTTCTATTTTTATCCAACATTTTTTTAGAATGTTCGAGAACATTCAAATGTAACATTCCCATAATGATTAATTGGAATGTTCTCTTAACGTTCCTGACGTGTACATTTTGAACATTCCGAGAACATTCAGAAATAACAATTTCCTAACTTAATGGGAATATCTCCCCTTAGCTGGGGAGAGAAAGAGTGAAAAAGAATCATATATTCATAAGGTAGAGTTTAACACAGAACAGAAAACACAGCATCAGAGATACAGACATTATTATTTTTATCACAGATTGGCTGTTGCGAGGACTTTTTTTATGAAAGGTTTTGTTAGTTAACGGACAGATGATGTGACTAGAGAAGCAGGGAGCTTGAAGCATGTGGCATGGATTCAAGTGGACGTTCATGCTTGGAGGTATTCAATAAGACAGATGCATTATGGGAACACACTGTATGCTTTATTTGGGTCAGCTTTATTTAGTGTCGGGTCTCTATTCTGACAAACATAAAAAAAAATAGGCATACATTATTATCCAGAACATCAGAGTCTGATCAGAGCATGTTTAAAATGGGCTTCCTCTGTGAAAAACAATGACCAGAGAGTGTGAAAGCTGGTCTTAGAGGAAACTATTAATCTTTCATAAATTATTGAAGTACTAGCTTTGTCTTTGTTGTTTCTCCCAAAGAATAATAATTTAAAAAGACACAAAAGAATCAATAATTGACATGCAGGAAAAGTATAGAGCTACAAAAAATTAATGTGGACAACATTTTGTCCCAGAAAAATGTTTTAAGAAATGTTAGAGTTCAGACTGAGATCTGATCATTTTGATCATATGAATTTACTGCATAAAAAACACATGCATGCATACATACATAAGCATTTATTAATTAAATGAATGCATAAGTGCAGAAAATAAATGCATAAATATAAAAATGCATAAATAAATGTATAAATGCAAAAAAAAAAAAAGTGTGAAAATAAATGCACAAGTGCAACAAATAGTGCAAAAATAAATGCATAAATAAGAGCAAAAACATAAATGCAAACAATAAATGCATGAATGCAAAAAAATAAGTGTGAAAATAAATGCATTTAATAAGAGCAAAAAATAAGTGCAAAAAAATAAATGCATAAGTGCAAAGATTTGTGCAAAATAAATGCACAAATAAGTTAAATAAAATAAATGCATAAGTGCAAAAAATTAATGCAAAATAAAAGCATAAATAATATGTGTGAAAAATAAATGCATAAGAGCAAAAATAAATGCATAAGTGCAAAAAGTTAGTGCAAAAATAAATGCATAAGTGTATAAATATATCCATCCATCCGTACAGAGTATCTACAGAATGAACAAGAACAAAACTCTATTATAGCTCCAGTTTAGTAACATGCAATGTTTGGCTTCTAGATGTAGAAGCTGCAGCCCAGAGGTTTAGGAGGAGATTGAATCAATAGCATCTGTTCTGATAGCTTCCTTATTGATTTCTGCAAAATGTCGGTGGCCTTTTGGAGAAAATGATGTCCTAATTTGCTCAGTGGGAGTTTGGGAGAGAGGAGGTTGTGACTTCAGCTGTCTGCTGTTGGGCATTTGTAAGGCCCTTAGTGGATGTTTGATTCACTGCGGCCCTTTGCAAAACTGTTACTGTTACTAGGATCCAAGATAAGATTTAGACTTGATTAGGTCTCTGGTGCCTATAAAAAGATTTTAGGTCATGGATGAGAGATGACAGTCTTGCAAACATTTCAGATTAAACAATGAGACGTGACAAAGGTTTCCACTGTAGTGTGGAAACTTTTCAATCAATTTGTGCTGTAATGTTAGATAAAATAAAATACTTTTTAAAACATAATATATACTACAAATAATTAAACTATTGAAACTTCAGGAAGTGTCTTTCCTTGGACTGTAAAAACTGATATGAATTGAAATAAATTCAGCTTGAAAGCTCAAAGAGACAATTACTTTTCTAAGTATAGGTTGTTATAATTCCTGACTCATTTCCCCTGTTTTGTGTTAAAGGACTCTTATTTTGATGTGTATTTTCTGTTCCTATTGTTCTGCTGTTTCACTTCCTGTGTTTAGCTCCTGTTTGAATTGGCTGTGTCAGAAAATCCCCCTATACCTTCATTCACTATTCCCTATATTAGTCCACTAATATAGTTCACTTGAAGGAGTGAATGAACACGAGTGAGTGAATTCAGACACTGAGTGCCTCTGAAGGGCTGCCACTTTTGCACAGTTTGTTCTTGCTGTTTAATAATCATTTGAAACTTAGCAAACTGGCAGCTCCAGTAGTAATGAAAAGATTTATCTTGAACTCTGTCATGGAAACAATGTATAAACCTTAATTAATCAATTTAATAATCAATTAAAAAGGAATTCATACCCATATGATATTATGCTGTACCCACATTGGACCAGCGGATTGGAAAATGGATGGATGAATGATTCAGATGCAGGCGCCATTTTCTGGTCAGACGTGGAATTCTTTCAGCATGACTCTCACAGTGCATTATGGGTATTCTCTAGCCATTGAGCATACATTGGTTGTACACTTGTTATTGCGGTGCATTGTGGGATTGAACTATGGTTTCAGACACCACTACAAATGGCTGTCCCCTTAAATACTGCCATATTTAAGGGTATAGGGGCCGATTTCAGACACAGCCCCTGTCTCGTTTACCCTGTTTTGTGTTTAAGGACTCTTATTTTGACATGTATTTTCTGTTTCTATTGTTCTGCTGTTTCAATTCCTGTGTTTATCTCCTGTTTGCCTTGTTTCCATAGCTGCCTTGTTTGTTTCCATAGTTACCCTTCTTAGTCTCCATAGTGATTGTTTACACTCACCTGTTCCTTGTTAGCCCCTTGTTATTATCCTTTATATTTATACCCCAGTGTTTTCTGTGTTCATGGTCGGGTCTTGTCCTTCTATGGCTGTGTGTTGGTGTTCTCAGTTCAGTTTTCTTGTGTTTTGTTTTCCAGTTCCTGAGGTAATCGTATTTTGATATTACTTTAAATTACATTTGAATCCATCTCTCCCTCGTCTCTGAGTTCCCCACGTTACAGTAGTTCAGTAATCATTCACATATTCAATGATGGCTTCATTACGCACATCCATTTCTGGAAAAACCGAATTGCTTAAAAAATCTCTTCTTGCAAGTCACATGACGCATCATTTACACCTGTAGAGCAAGTAACATGCCACCCAATAGTGATGCTTGTTCTCTTTGACTGTACAGGATACCATTTTTGAGAATGATTAAAAACATCCACTGATGAATAAAAGTGATGCACAAGCCATAAACGCATCTCAGATATTCTCTCAGCCGTTACGGGACTGCTGACATACCAACTCTAAATGTTACACCCGCTGCTGCCAGATTTATGCTGGCATCACACTTTTCTCACAATTTGGATCCACATTCAAATCACAGACTAAGCAAAGCGCAGCTCTCACGCTGTGACGCTCTCACACTGTGTCCGTGAAGGTGGAGTGGCACATCTCAGTGGGAGCTCTCCATTTGCAGGGCCGGATAATGAACTCTAATTGCGAGGCTCAAACCGGTCCGTTCGGCTCGAGCTCGTGCTGGGCGGCTCTACAGGGCTGCTTTAGCCCCACTGCGGCTCACTAATAGTCCTAAAGCTGCCTGCAATGCTTCAAATGATCCGTTTATAGCTGTAATTAATTAGGAGACAGGTAGTTAAATATGTGGATTGAAGGTGATCCTCCAGAGATTAACGGCTAATGACTCCAGCGCTTCCTTATGCTGCCCTGAGGTCAGAATGAAATACTAACACACTGCCTACTAGTACTAATTTTTCTAAATAGTATGTACTGATAAACATTTCAAATAGCATTATACATGGTTGTCACGTGCATGTTAAAGTCAGCAAGTGGAGTGCAGTTAATTCTCAAAATACTGGGGCTGTTTACACGACACTTTTTATGCATTTTGGCCGTTCATTTACATGACAACTGCATTTTGGTGGCCTGAAAACACAAACTTTTGAAAATGGTATTCAAAGTGCATGTTTTTGAAAACAATACCATTATCGTCTCCATATAAACTACAAGAATGCAAATTTGTGAAAAAGGTGACGTCATGCGCATGTGTGTTACGTGTTCAGTTTATAGGCACTTAGTGTTTATTTACAAAGTGACATCGCCACCTACTGGCCTGGCAGCATAATAGAGCATTTTTAGTCGTGTGAACGGGAATCATTTTGATGTGTTGTCATCTGTACAAAGAAAAAACTTTTCCATTT